>NC_046157.1:132784103-132799615 GCF_011064425.1 Rattus rattus
AATCTACAAAGCCAGAGTCCTGGGGGTGGGGGGTAGGGATTTCAGCAGGTGTCCTGTCCAGCTATCCTCCTTCACCTTCCCCCAACCCGACTCAGGCCTCTGGTTCCTCCCAGCCCAAGCACCCAGAGCTAAACAACTCAAGCTGAGGCCAAGCCTCCTCCACTGCTCAGGCACCACTGTCAACAGGGCCTGGCCAATGGCGACCTCATGGGCACCCTGCCTCCAGCCTCCCAAAAACCATTTTACTGAGTCAGGAGACAGGGCTGCCATCCAGAAGTCCACAGGCCCTGCCACTGCCAGCCCTAAGGCGTCACCTGGCAGAGGAGCCAGCGCCCGCTCCTACCCGGAAGCCGCCCTGACCAGGGCCTGGGCCACCCAGGGTGGTGGCTGGAGGGTGGCCGGCCGGCCTGCCCCAGGCACCTCCGCCCAAAGGCAGGAAAGGGCTGTCACGTGGCGCCCAGGTCGTGCACGTGGCCCACCCTGGAGCAGCCCGAGGTCTCCGGGGCTGCCCGAGGCCACCGGCCTCCCGCCATCTCCCCCGGGCCCCTCAGTGCTTGTGTAGGCCGCAAAGTCAGCAAGGCCATGACTCCCGCCCTCCAGGCCTTACCCTGGGGGCTGTCCGGTGGGAGAACCCAGAACCGGAAATACAAAGGAACCCCTTTTTGCCTTCTCCCCCATTTCTTCGTGCTACATCAAAAAAGCCGAATTTCAACCTCCGTGTAAGGAGTCTGTGGCTTTGGGCTGGTCTTGCACTGTACCCACGCCCTGCCCTCGACTCACCATGATGGCTGCAGGGGGTCCGGTGGAAAAAAACTCGAAGATGGCACAGAAGCCACGCTGCTAGCAGCTACTCGGGGCAGCTGCGGAGTGACGGCCTGGCCACCAACCGGCAAAAAGTCGCGGAGGCAGTGGAAGGAGAGCCAAGGGCCTCGGAGACAATGGAGTCGTGAAGCGAGTGTGGGGAGAGTCACTGAGTGACTGAGGCGTGGGCGGCGCGCCCCCGGGGATGACTGTGCCAGGCTGGCCTCGTGGTGGGCTTCAGCCAATGGGCGGCAGCGCTCGGCCCTCTCAGGGGGGCTGGGGGACCCACATCGCCCACCTGAGTACGTGAGGGGTGCGCGTGGGGCATGCGTGAGGAACAGTTCTCGGGGCGAGCTACGCCCGAGCCCCACAGACAGACGGACAGACACACAGACAGACAGACAGACTCACCCCACTCCCGGGTCCCCCAGAACCGTGTCTGAAGACCCTTTGGAACACGTCCTGTGCAGAACTGTGGTCAGAGTTCTCTCAGGAAAGCATTTATTCAGGTCATTCCCTCAAAATGGCGCCTTGAATACATAGGGTTATCCGGTTGGAAAAGCCCGGCGACCGAATGGAAAAGTAACGAAACGCACCTAGAAATAGAAAATAACACGCACCTCTAGACAGAAGGCCTCGCCTGGCGGACCCCTTCGCCCCTTTCGCCAGCCACATTTAGGAGGTTGAGTCCGGTTGCGTGTTGGAGGACAGGCTCACAGGCTGGCCCTTCAGCCAAATCAGGACTTTTTTCCCCGTTTTTTTCCCTTTCGGATAAGGGCCTGAATTATCAGGTACAAGGGACACAGCAGTGAACACGCACGAATATTTCTCCCTCGGTGGCATTTAAGTTGTGATCGGCGTTTCCTGTAGGCTTGACAGAAACAAGCTAGGCCGGCTGAGAGGATTCTAGAACATTCTCAAGGTCGGAGAAATGGGGCCTACCTACAGCAAAGCCGCCGCTGTAGGGTGGTGGGTGGATAATCTCGTATCACTGAACAGCTTGAGTATTTATTCCATCATGACTACCTTTGTAGTGATGAAAACTATTACTTTTTTTTTTTTTTTTTTTGAACTGGCAAAACGAGAGACTTAAAACCGCCATTAACTATATAGAAATGCTGGATAAAATGATAATAAAATAGAAAATAAAAATAAAATAAATAGGGATGGATGCACCCACTTAAAGGGAGGGAAATTCCAAGGTCTCCAAAATGAAGACAAGTTGGAAACTGCAGTGGTGAAGATCTGATTCTCCCCTGGCCTTTGATAGGTAACTACATTGTGGTGTGAACGGTATAACAACGGTATAACGGGCCTGGACTCTCCTAATTTTAGTACAGAGAAAAAAACAACACCAAACAGATCTGGAATGGTTGGTTAATGTGCAGGGATAGATGGTTCTAACCTCTAGCTCTAGGCAGAGATATGTGGGCTGGAAGGAAAACTTAGAAATAGTGCAGACAGGTGTGGAACTGAGCACCCTGCAGCATTCCAGTACTCTGGAAAGGCATGATCACCCTAAGGAAAAACATGGACTTGGGGAATGGAGAGCACCGTAGAGATTAGAGCAAAACCCCACATCATTTAAGTCTGATTAGAATTTGACGCTCTTCACCTGCATTTCCGGAGTTTGGCATTTATATTTATGACATGTTTATAACCAGAATCTCAAAATGAAGAAATAGGCTTTCCCAATTCACTATCCATTTCCCTGCAAAAGATTCTTAGGCATGGTGTTTTTTTAAATGTTCGGAAAAAGGAGGGACCGGAAGGGGTCCTCACAGAACAGGACTTTTCAAAGAGAACCCTACTGGAAGTAGGGCTTAGGGGTACAATCTCCTAACCCCAGCTGCTTGGGAGGAGAGGCTGTGAGGCAAAGAAAACCAAAAGTTCAAGGGTGCCCTGACGATTTACCAACACTGTTTCAACATAAAAGGAAAGAGAGAACTGCAGAGGATGCTTCACAGGAGAGAGTGCTTGCCCAGCACGATAGAAGGATGTCCTGGCTTTAATTCCCTGTAAGCACTCTCTCTGTCTTGCCCTCTCTCTCTCTCTCTCTCTCTCTCTCTCTCTCTCTCTCTCTCTCTCTCCTCCCTCCCCCTCCCTCCCTCCCCCCCCTCTTGCTCTCCCTTTCTCTCTCTCTCTCTGTGTGCGAGTGCGTGCCTGTGTGTCTGTCTGTCTCTGTCTCTTTGTCTCTGTCTCTGTCTCTGTCTCTCTCAAACACACACACACACACACACACACACACACACACTACTTACCTTTGCCTTTACACCCCCCAAGAGATTATAAAACATTTTACCATGAATAGGAATGGCATGTTTGGATTGCATGATCTGTTTTCTTTTTCTGTCTCTGCCCTTGGTCTTTCAAGACAGACTTTCTCTGGGAGGCCCTGGAATTCTCTCTGTAGACCAGGCTGGCTTACAAAGACCCACTTGCCTCTGCCTCCTGAGGGCCCACCACTCCTGCCTCTTTTACTGCTTTAACATACACTTTAAATAGAAAGCTGATAAATATCTTCCCTCTTAAAGAATTCAAAGGCCTCTCAGGGTGTTTTTACTTGTAAAGCTCTTCTCCCAGTTTAAACTGGCCAGTTTTCAGGTTCCTTCTGTTACTCTCCTACAAGTCAGCCATGGTGGTTTTTAGACAAACCCGCACAAAGAAACAACACTGTACTCTCCACATTACCTCCTGCTCTACCCTGCTCTCCTCGCTCCCTCACAATTTAATCCTCATTTAACTTCATTTTTCTTAGCAGATGAATAACAGTCCATTGTGCTTCCCGGACATTCCTACCTCATCTTTTGAGAATTCTCTGCTTAATTCTACATCTCACATTTTAGTTGGGTTTTGTTTCTTCGGTTTAGGTTGTTTCATTTTGTACATAGCCTAGCTATTAACCCTCTTTCCCATGTTGTAGGCTTCTGGTTTGCCTAAATGATGCTGTCCTTTCTCGTGAGAAGTTTCTCACCTTGATGAGGTCTCCATGCCCGTGGTATCAGTGTCCTGTTCAGAATGGCCTTTTCTGTGCCAAAGAATCAAGCCTATTCCACCCACTGAAAAGGTTTTATTCGGTGTGTGTGAGGGCTTTTTATACTCAGATAATCATTCAGATAGAGCTCCCACTTCTTATTCCCCCTTTAAAAGCATATATAAATAAAATAAATAAATTTGAAAACTCATGTTAATTGTCCCAAAGAAAGGTTCAGAATCATCACCCATCTCTCTTTGTTTAACTCATGTGGTCATAGTTTTTAATTATATTTGTGTGTGTGTGTGTGTGTGTGTGTGTGTGTGCATGTGTGTGTGTGTGTGTGTGTGTGTGTGCATGTGCTTATCGATTATTTTGTTTCTAAAAATTTTAGTTTTACCAGGAATAAGATGAAGCTTGGCCAAGCTGACAACTTCAGTTTATGTGAGCACTTACTCATGAGTCAATTTGGTGCTGAGTACATGGTATGCAAACCATAATCACATGTACTCAGTCTATATGAACAGGATCACACATAAGACACATTTAAAAACCAAGGTTTTGAAGGTTATTATTTGCTGAGATTGTTTTCTATATTTTTCGTTGTGAAAAGGAAATCTAACAGGGCTCTCTAGAGATATATTGCTAGTTCCAGATCATGCAGGAACAGAAGCAGACACATGGGAGAGGCGCTCAGGGGTGTTGAGGGCAGGGGTCAGGTTCTATCTCAGAGTAGAATGGGCCTGGAGAAGTGAAGCAGCAAGAGCAGGGCTTCAGACTCAGTGCAGCCAGCTGTAGCTCACTGTGCCAGCTTGTGCTGCCGTCGGCAGTTTGTCCTTTGAGTCCCAAACCATTAAAATGACAAAACCCCTTTAGTTCCTGTCCGATGTCACCTCCTTAGTCTAGTATAACAGAGATACAGTTTAGCGGGACTGGGAGTTTTATAGATGCCTCCATTTTTGTTGTGTGCAGCCCCATGATCTAGTGAACCCATGTCCCATCAGGACACAAGTCCCTGTGGGGTCCACATAAATCACAGATTAAATGTGGACTTTTATGCCCTTTCTTTAAAAATTAAAGGACACTTTCTCTGGGTTAGTGTGGACACAGAAGACTGTGTCTAGGCCTTGGCAGGGAGGCCCAGGAAAGCAAAACAAGAGACAGAGAAAGGAACATCATGGTCTCAGCTCAAGGAAAAGGAGCTCTTATCCAGGCACAGTACCTCCAGCATGGGCCCCTGAGTGTAGTCAGGTACCTGGTCCACTAATGTGCTGTCTCATGCAGGCAGACTCATTTGCAAGGTACCTGTCCTGGGCTTCCAGATTCTGCTCCGATTGTGCTCTGGTTGGTCCTGGGTGTTCTTCCCATTGGAAATCTTAGTGCTGTGTACCAGTCTGCGGGCCACAGCCAGAACTCAGATGCTTCCTTCCTCATGTGGCATCTCAAAGACTTGTGTGTGAGTGTGTGTGTGTGTGTGTGTGTGTGTGTGTGTGTATGTATGTGTATGTGTGTGTATGTGTATGTGTGTATGTATGTGTGTGTATGTATATGTGTGTGTGTATGTGTGTGTGTGTTCATGCACGTGTGTACAAATGATGGCATGCTTGTCGAGATCAGAGGATAACTTACATGAATCAGTTCTCTCCTCCCATGAGGATTTAAACTCAGGTACTCCTAAAGGCCTCTGCCAGTTCTGTGTTCTAAAAGCCTAGAACTTTGGACAGAAATTTTAGCCTGATGTAGGCACTGGGGAGCTTCATTCCTCTGCAGACCATGGTCACAATTTTTGCTATGGCTACTCTGAATCGCTACATACACTTTCATATTTTTAATTGGCTTGTTGTTTTTAAGCAGCATGGTTAAATCAGATGCCAAGGTAGCTGCACTTTCAAGCAATGCAAACCAATCACCTTTGAAAGTTATTTTTCTGAACAAATCTTTTAGGCAACTCAGCTTGCTTCAGACTGACATCTACATCTCCAGATAATTTGCATAGGAAACTAGGTGTTGAATGCATAAACCTCTATGCATGGGCCAGCGGTTAAAGCTGAACAAGCAGGCAGGACTTGGGCTATAAAATGAGGAGGGGACAACCCACTTGGAGGTCAAGGAGCAATTGGCTCAGATCTGAGCCCATGAGCAGTGGAAAGAGCTCCATCTCTTCCCATCTCCCTGGGAACCCTGAGAGTAAGATTTATGCTCCTGCACATTATTTCTAAGCTTCTGTTCCTGCTGAATTATTTCTGCTCTAGGTCATCTCATAGTCCAGCACATAGTCCTTGACTGTATCATATTGTAACATAATGGTACAGAGGGCCTTTCCATGATGCGCCTCACCAAACGGCCTTGGAGGGAGGTTTCTGTGCAACTGCAGTGGACTCTAGCAGAGTCTGGAAGCAGGAAGGGGATGTGAGGTTACATGGTACAAAGACCTGTGAGTTTTCAGCTGTGAGTTCTCCTCTCAGAAAGCACTTTGGCTGACCCTAATCACCACCCATTTCAGTAAGGCAGTTGGCCCAGTGGCTTTGGCTGACTCACACAGGAAGGAAACTCATTAAAAGTTATTGGTTAGTTGGGGCTGGAGAGGTGGCTCTGAGGTTAAGAGTCTGTACTGCTCTTGCAGAGGAACTGAGTTTGGTTCCCAGCACCCATGTCAGGGTGCCTAAAACTGCCTGCAACTCCAGGAGATCTGACACCCAGCCTCCAAGGGCATGCACAGTCAGGTGCACATGCTGCCACTCAGACACATATGACATAATTAAAAGTTTAAAAGAAATGAATGTAGAAACAAAATGGACTAAGGAGCTACACACAAAGTCACAAAAGGGAGGGAAGAAGCAAATTAGAAGTCTTTGTTTCCAGGAATGGCACACAACACTGCATGCACCTGCTGACTGCATGGGAGTTTAGTCATTCAGTGCTCAGTTTCCTAAGCAAGACACCTGAATTTTGCTGTCAGTCTGGGCCAAGCTTGTCTAATTGACACAAAGCTTGCTAAGACACGATATAACTCTGAAAAGTGACTGAGTTGTTAGAAGCAACAGGCACTGCTTGCCTGTGCTAGGGGCCACTTGGATCCACTTATGTCACCTCCAATGGTAATAGCTGTTATCATCATCATCGTCAAAATATCACTATTGCAGACGATATGATAGTATACTTAAGTGACCGCAAAACTTAAGCCAGAGAACTCCTAAGCCTGATAAACAACTTCGGCAAAGTGGCTGGGTATAAAATTAACTCAAACAAATCAGTAGCCTTCCTCTACACAAAAGATAAACAAGCTGAGAAAGAAATTAGGGAAATGACACCTTTCATAATAGTCCCAAATAATATAAAAATACCTCAGTGTGACTTTTATGAAGCAAGTGAAAGATCTGTGTGACAAGAACTTCAAGTGTCTGAAGAAAGAAATTGAAGAAGATCTCAGAAGATGGAAAGATCTCCCATGCTCATGGGTTGGCAGGATGAAGATAGTAAAAATGGCCATTTTTCCAAAAGTGACCTACAGATTCAATGCAATCCCCATCAAAATTACAATCCAATTCTTCATAGGGTTAGACAGAACAATTTGCAAATTCATTTGGAATAACAAAAAACCCAGGATAGCTAAAACTATCCTCAACAATAAAAGGACTTCAGGGGGAATCACCATCCCTGAACTCAAGCAGTATTACAGAGCATTAGTGATAAAAACTGCATGGTATTGGTACAGAGACAGAAAGATAGACCAGTGGAATAGAATTGCAGACCCAGAAATGAACCCACACACCTATGGTCACTTGATTTTCGACAAAGGAGACCAAAGCATCCAGTGGAAAAAAGATAGCATTTTCAGCAAATGGTGCTGGTTCAACTGGAGGTCAGCATATGGAAGAGTACAAATCATCCCCTTCTTATTGCCCTGTACAAAGCTTAAGTCCAGGTGGATCAAGGACCTCTACATCAAACCAGATACACTCAAACTAATAGAAGCAAAAGTGGGGAAGAATCTTGAACACATGGACACTGGAAAAAATTTCCTGAACAAAACACGAATGGCTTATGCTCTAAGATCAAGAGTAGAGAAATGGGACCTCATGAAGCTACAAAGCTTCTGTAAGGCAAAGGACACTGTGGTTAGGACAAAACAGCAACCAACAGATTGGGAAAAGACCTTTACAAATCCTACAACTGATAGAGGGCTAATATCCAAAATATACAAAGAACTCATGAAGTTGGACTTAAGGGAGACTAATAACCCTATTAAAAATTGCAGTTCAGAGCTAAACAAAGAATTCACAGCTGAGGAATATGGAGTGGCTGAGAAGCACCAAAAGAAATGTTCAACATCTTTAGTTATAAGGGAAATGCAAATCAAAACAACCCTGAGATTCCACCTCACACCAGTCTGAATGGCTAAGATCAAACACTCAGGCGACAGAAGATGCTTGTGCGGATGTGAGAAAGAGGAACACTCCTCCATTGTTGGTGAGATTGCAGACTGGTACAACCATTCTGGATATCAGTCTGGAGGTTCCTCAGAAAATTAGACATTGCACTAGCTGAGGACCCAGCTATACCTCTCTTGCACATATACCCAAAAGATGCTCCAACATACAACAAGGCACACCCTCCACTATGTTCATAGCAGCCTTATTAATAATAGTCAGAAAATGAAAAGATCCCAGATGCCCTTCAACAGAGGAATGGAAACAGAAAGTGTGGTACATCTACACAATGGAGTACTACAGAGATATCAAAAACAATGACTTCATGAAATTCATAGGCAAAGAGAATGAACCAGAAAATATCCTCCTGAGTGAGTTAACCCAATCACAGAAACACACACATGGTATGCACTCATTGATAAGTGGATATTAGCCCAAATGCTCGAATTCCCCAAGATTCACAGACAACATGAAATTCAAGAAGGATGACCAAAATGCTGATGCTTCACTCCTTCTTTCAAAGGGGAAGGAGAATACCCATAGAAGGGATAGGGAGGCAAAGTTTAGAACAGAGCCTGGAGGAATGGCCATTCAGAGTCTACCCCACATGTGGCCTATACATATACAGCCTTCAAACTAGATGAGGTGGATGAAGCTGAGAGGTGCAGGCTGACAGGACCTGGATATAGATGTCTCCTGAGAGGCACAGCCAGATCATGTCAAATACAGTGGCGAATGCTAGCAGCAAACCATTGAACTGAGAACTGGACCTCAGTTGGAGGAATTACAGAAAGATTGAAAGAGCTGAAGGGACTTGCAACCCCATAAGAACAACCATGCCTGCCAAGCAGAGTTCCCAGAGACTAAACCACTACCCAATCACTATACAGGGACTGTGCCATGGCTCCATCTGCATGTGTATCAGAGGATGGTCTTCTTGGGCACAAATGGAATGAGCAGCCCTTGGTCCTGCCTAGGCTGGGAAAGTGGATGGATGGTGAAGGGAATACCTTTATAGAAGAGGGGGAGGACGATGGTATTCGGACTTATTTCTGGAAAACAAGGAAGGAATAACATTTGAATTCGAAATGAAAAATATCCAATTAAAATTCAACAACAACAAAATGGTGTTTAGAGCTTCAAATAAAAAAAGCCACAATCAGGAAACAGAGAATTGTATGCCTCTGGTTTTCTTCAAATATGCTCAGGGCCCAGGTAGGTTCTGGGCCCAGGCTGAACCAAGCAGGTTCCTGCCGCTGACTGCTCCTCTATTCCTGTTTCCAGAGGCAGCATGCAGATTAATATTGGGCCAGAGATGTGGGCAGAGCTGGGCAGAAGTGGCTTTCTGTCCTGTGGTCTCAGGATTATCTGCATTCCTGGGTGTTCAGCACTCTCCACCACAGGATTTGGGTGCAGGCTTCCCGATTGCTTTAATCTCCCTTATACCATGTTTATATTTCCTGGGAGATATTACAGAAAAATTAATGTTTATCCCATTAATTTGTTCAACACTCTCATCCACGGAGTATAATTTAGAGGTAACTATATATTTGACAGCAAGCATACACAGTGGGTAATGTATGCATGATGAAGTTGAAATTCACAGAGTTGGGAACACAGTGAACAGTGACTGTGTAACTGCCGTTGTATCTCAGTCTGACTGGGAAGTGATTTGATGCCCAGTCCCCATGAGAATGCACAGATCCATCCCTCCCTGATCGCTGTGGGACTTCAGATGTTGATCAATAAACAAGGTTCTTAAGAGTGAACAGTTTGAGATTACTATTTTATTCACCAGAATACATCCAATTTACTTGATAGTAACCAGATGCAGGTAGTCAATATATACAGTCTATATCCTTATCAAATTAGAAAAGCAAATGAACAAAACAACAACACATAAATAACAAATCTTCAAATGAATAGAAGGAAAACCAAATAACCAAAATAATCAAAACTCAACCAAACTTTAAATAGAGGGATTGCGCTAAGCATTCTTTTGCTGCTCCTTTTGCAGAATAGGCTTATAGCCTGTGGCTTGCCTTGGAGACATAGTAGACAAGCAGTTACTGATGGTAATAATCTTTTCAAGAGGAGTGGAAGTAGGTCTGTTTTGTTGGAGTGGGGGTATTAAGGAAAAAGCCATCCAATAGTGAGTATAAATGATATTACAGACTTTGTCTCAAAGTCTTTCCAATGTTGTGAACTGATCTCCACGACACAATTCTGGATGACCCATCAGGACAAGTACAAATTTACACGTGCACAGTCTTTCTGGATGACCAGCAGCTCTTGATTGATGTGCATCAGCACTTCTCTGAGTCCCTCCAAAAGTGTACACTTGCTGGAGAGAGGCAAGGTGAAAGTACAGCCTATTCAATCCAAAGAAGTTCAAACTAAAGGAGGAAAATGCAGTCCACAATTGCTATGGACATTACAGATGAGATGCAATAGTGGTGATTTGCTGTGCACACTTAGTTCTCCTCCTGTAGCTCTTCTCTCCAAGGGAGATCTTGTCCTGGTCTGTGTCATGTTCGAGTTTCTGCTGGAGAACTTCAGACCTAGCAGAGCAAGGGAATAAAGGTTTAGTGAGTGGTTGTCAATTCAGCTCTCCCTCTTACATCAGCTCTATTCAGTTGGACAATCGAGCATGACCTGTCTGTCAGCTGAGGTCAGTCCCTGCATCCCCAAGTGTCATAGAGTACCCGGGCTTGGATTTTTATCTCAGCTTTTAAAACTGCTAGGATTTGAACTGTGGACTTTGCACTGTACTGGGATTAAGAGAAAAATGAGCATATTTTCCAACTGGTCCAGGTATATGATATTGATAATAACATTTGTGGGTATGTCTGAATCTGAGTTCAAAGAGGTATGAGCAACCTAGAATACCATGTGGATTCCTTCTGGAGAACATGCCCAGAACTGAGGTGAAAGTTCTGATTATGTTAGCACTGAAGGAACCTGCCTAGGTTCCATTTTAACCGCTGTACCTGCAAATACACAGAGAAGCCATCTCACATCAAATCCATGGGAATTGCATAGATCCTGTAATCACTGAGAAGGTGCTCCATGAAAATCTTCCCAGCTTACACACGGAACATTAACGGTGATTGATTGTGAAGTAGAAACAGAACAGCACCCCTGTAAGTCTATGGCTAGTGTAAGGCAATTTGTGAGAGGACAGAAGAGAAAATGTCCTCAGATCTTTCCGGAGAGATCACAGGAAGAAAGGAGTAGAAAATACCAAGAAATCCAGAGGATCATATATATTGTTTCATGGGCAAAATTCACATGAACTGTACCTGAACAATACTTCGAGTAGCTCGTTAGCTGCCTGAGGCTGAAATCCATGTGGGTGGTCATTCACCCAAAACAGGTATTTATAAAGGGAACGGATATTCAAATGGCTTCTTCCAGCCTGTGTTCCTACCTGAACATTAATGCTTAATGTAAAGATTCCCCAGGATACTCTGGAGGCATAAAAACCAATGTTGAGTGGGATATGTACATAGTGACCGGAGCCTATAGACAGCTCAGTCAGTGATGTGTTGTCCTCCCATAAACCGACATAGACTCAGGGTTCTTTCCCTATTACCAATCTGGCTTAGCAAGTTCCCAAGGCTGAGTAGAGCAGTCTTGTTTCCCAGCAAAGGATCATATGTTGGTGGTGGACTAGACTCCTGTTCTTGTTCACTGTTTCAGACTTTCCCCATAGAGTGCAGCTTCTTCTAATAGGAGCTCTCTTTACCATAGCCTGAGTGACTTCATGCCCAAAGCTATGCCCCCAGGACCATAGGAAATCTCCATAACCAGGATCCATATGAACAATTTTTCTACCTATAATGTGATTGTGTCACAGATATTTTGAGTAAGGAAAAGCTGCATGGATTATCTCACACTGAATCAGAATCTATGGAAGGCCTATGGTACATTTTTACTCCTTGGCTGATGGATGTCTGGATAGATTCTCCTTCCAGGCTACTCTGGGACCACTACAACACTGATGCTCCTTAGTTGCAATGGCAACACCTACTCCTTGTTGTGGAATCACTGAGTTAACTAAAACTTCTGTTCCACTTCCTGAACATGACTTCTCATAGGGCTACCTGTTCTTATACTCCCAGACCCATCTGAAGTTCTTCATTTCTCCTAACCCCATTGAGGCTGAAATTAACTGAGAGAAAATGATGTTGATTAACAGCACTTGCAGAATGCTACACAGATAACATAGGGGAGGGCTTTGGATTATCTGTGCACCTAAAGGGGCTCTTGAAACTGTGCTGTTCTTGCACCACAGCATAGCTATGGGACTTTTGTTGGATGACAATACAACTCCAAGCAACTCAAATTCTCAATGAATAAAATCCAAGCCAAACTCCCAGGGGAATCTGTAGTTTGCCAAGGTAGCTGGAAAGAAATGGTAGCAGGCAATGTGGAAAGCATCCTTAGAGAAGACACAGTGAGTGACATAAGCTTCCAGTGGGCTTTCACAATTCACAAAGAACAGAGAAGCAGCATAAACTCGTGGATTTTATAGAGAAGCCTTGCCCTTACCTCCCCGTACTCCATTCCTTTGATGTGCTCCAACGGATTTTAATGCAGATCAGTAGTTTTGCCCGTAATCACTTGAAAATCTAACTTTACAGGTGTTTTTGTGTCCTCTTTTTGGGGGATTGCATTTCTAAAGGACTTTAATGTTCTGCTTCTACACCATAACAAAAAGGGACCTGCAAGCTCCAGGCCTGTACCATTTGTTACCACTGTGAAACACAACTCACTTGAACATATTTCCCACTCCTCCCCCAGACTTCACAAGATAATTCTGTTATGAATTTTTTGAAAACAGAATAAATTAATACCTTAACTGTCCTTTTACTGTACAGAGGTAGATGGAGATGCCAAATGACTGGGCAGCTGTATTTCATGTTTCATGGATGTAAAGTGAACTCTTAGAGTACTTTTCTCATGAAACTTGGAAATAGAGGGAAACACAGGTTCACTACTGAAAACATACACACACACACACACACACACACACACACACACAAACACTCACCCATGCTCCTATATATAAATTCCCATATCGAAAAGACTTGAAAAATCATCCAGCATTAGAAAAACACACAGCATGAGCATAAACATGCTCAGACAGAGCTGGTACACACACACACACACACACACACACACACACACACACACACACACACACACACGCATACACACTTGCATGCACAAATGAAAACTTTGCTCTCATGCAGCACATTTCCTGTTGAGTGAGGAATTACTGGGAACAATGCTGTGTACAAGTCTCTTAGACTCAAGCAGGCTGTGCTGCCCTGGCCTGTACTCATTTCCACTTCAGGAAACATTTCTCTGCAGATACTTGATGGTCCTTCAAGTAAGTTACATGTTCTGCACAGATAGCCTAAACAACACAACATCAAATTCCCAAGAGAGAGAATTCTAGGAAAAGACTCCATCAAGGTCTATGTTGACTCATCACAGGCCCCTGCCCCATGCCAGGTCTCGCCAGCAAGAACACGCGCAGGACACAAAGGATCCTTCTGCAGAAAAAGCTTTAATGCATCTTGAGAGTGAGAGCATAAGCTTACAATACGGAGACCCCGAGTGAGGGTAAAACCATCCCTTATATAGGAAACTATCCTCGCCTAGGACGTGTCACTCTCTGGCTGGTCGCTGCCAAACATGCCAGATGACGTACCACAGCATACGTGTCCCCCTGAGTGAGGAATTTACCAGGCGCTTGCGTATTGCCCTTTTACTAGGTGCATCCTGCCAGATATCGGCGCCATCATACAATGGAGAATGTGAGGGCCGCCCTCCACATCTCCCCCTTTTCTGTTTTTGAGCAAATAGGACACCCATAAATAGGAGGGTGAAGGCAGAAGTCATATCCTCGCACAAAGTTGGCAAACCTGTACAAAAGAGATACCCTTAAGCTGTTGTTGAGACCCAGGACACTCCCGACCCGTCGCACTGCCATTTTTTGAGGGAGGGAAAACTGGGGCAGATACCCTCATGTAATATGACATGCCTTCCAGGGAGCGTGTTTGGTAGAACTTCCCTGTGCGATGCTAAGCTCGTCACCCCTCATGGGCTGCTCAAGCCGGAAACTCTAATCCTGTGCAATGAACCGAGGTTCTAGGAATGCAAGAGCTGTCCAGCCGGCGACCTATTGCTTGAGCATGGCCAACCAAATATCGGCTGACGCTCCTTGTTCAAGGGCTACAAGCGCCTGGGCGATCACAATTTTGCCCCTCTTTGTTTGAAATCTCAATTTGCAAAGCAACCAGAGGAGTAACACTAACCCGCAGCAGAGGACTGCTCCAAAAAGTCCCACCCCCACCCATTCCTTAAAATAAGAGACTGCTGAGGTGATCCAGGATGACAATCCTTCTGTCAAAGACAGATCCAGTCGGGTAGAGTTTACTTGAATGATGGCTGCTCTCAATTCCCTGAGCGTCTGCTCAAAATCCGAGGTCCAATTCTGTAACAAATGCTGTGAAAGGGTTTTAGACAAATTGGCAGCTTTGGTAAATTGTTCATACTGTATAGATGTGACACAAAGGCTTTTGTTCACAGCCAAGCTGGGCCAGTTGCCATAGGATGTCTAGCTGCTCTTGGACCAGATCTATACGTTGGTTAACAAGCATGAGGCCTCCTTGTATCTGAGTATTAGCCGAGGCCTGTCTGCCCAGAGCCACAGAGACGGTAGCCGATAAATCATTGATAGTTTGGGTTGTCTGTACTGAGTTTGACAAGGCCGATGCCGAGGCAGTAACTGAGGCAGCAACTGCCGTTGTAGCAATAATGCCAACAATAATTGCAGAGATGCCAAAATCTCTCTTTCCTCTAAATAAGGTCAGGGTCCCCGGAGTCTCAACAGGGACCGGGATAAAGTGAGGCATGCGGGTAACTACCGCTATGGAATATTGGCTAGCATCCCAGCACAGGGCATAAAAACATGAACCGTCTGTACAATTCAATGTAGAAACTTTAGTGGCATTACTTATAATCCACACAAATGGCGGCCAGACACAAACCGGAGCAGGGTTAAAACCCGTGCTCCAGTAAGGTTTATATTTTATGTGAGTAGCTGTCCAGACAGAGGCTGAAGGGTGGATATTCCCCGTCCAGGAAAATGATAACCGTCCCTTTTCGCCCTTTCCTCCAAGTAGCATCGCCATGGGCGTAAGATCAGTGCAGCTACCATTAACCCCACAAAGCATCCATTGATCAAAGGGATTATTATTGGACCGTCTAGGATCAATGGTGGTGAAGTTCAC
>NC_046157.1:132799715-132857673 GCF_011064425.1 Rattus rattus
GTCTTTCTTGATGTTCTCCAGCATCATGGTCAAACATGATTTTGAATCTAGATCTTGCTTTTCTGGTGTGTTTGGATATTCCATGTTTGTTTTGATGGGAGAATTGGGCTCTGATGGTGCCATGTAGTCTTGGTTTCTGTTGCTTGGGTTCCTGCGCTTGCCTCTCGCCATCGAATTATCTCTAGTGTTACTTTGTTCTGCTATTTCTGACAGTGGCTCCCGACTGTCCTATAGGCCTGTGTGTCAGAGTGCTGTGAACCTGTTTTCCTCTCTTTCAGTCAGTTATGGGGACAGAGTGTTCTGCTTTTCGGGCATGTAGTTTTTCCTTTCTACAGGTCTTCAGCTGTTCCTGTGGACTTGTGCCTGAGTTCACCAGGCAGGTCACTTGCAGCAGAAAGTTGGTCTTACCTGTGGTCCGGGCTCAAGTTCACTCATGGTGCTGCCCACGGGCTCTCCGCGGCGGCAGCGACCAGGAAGATCTGCGCCGCCCCTTCTGGGAGCCTCCGTGCACCAGGGTTCCAGATGGATTCTGGTGCTTTCCTCTGGAATCAGTAATGTGTGCAGAGAGCAGTCTCTTCTGGTTTCGCAGGCGTGTCTGCCTCTCTGAAGGTTTAGCTCTCCCTCCTACGGGATTTGGGTGCAGAGAACTGTTTATCCGGTCTGTTTCCTTCAGGTTCCGGCGGTGTCTCAGGCAGGGCTCCTGCCGCTCCTGGGCCCTCCCCCACAGGAACCCAGAGGCCTTGTACAGTTTCCTCTTGGGCCAGGGATGTGGGCAGGGGTGGGCAGTGTTGGTGGTCTCTTCCGCTCTGCAGCCTCAGGAGTGCCCACCTGACCAGGTGGTAAGGTCTCTCTCCCACGGGGTCTGGGAGCAGAGAGCTGCTGCGGGCCGGGATCCGCGGGTGTTCAATTTCTTTCTTTATTTTTTCCTTGATTGACTTGTCATCGAGTAGAGGGTTGTTCAACTTCCATGTATATGTGGGCTTTCAGTCGTTTTTTTGTTATTGAAGACCAGCTTTTGTCCGTGGTTATCTGAAAGGACGTATGGGATTATTTCTATCTTCCTGTATCTGTTGAGGCCTGTTTTGTGACCGATTATATGGTCAATTTTGGAGAAGGTACCATGGGATGCTGAGAAGAAGGTATATCCTTTGGTTTTAGGGTGGAATGTTCTATAAATATATGTTAAATCTTTTTGGTTCATAACTTCTGTTAGTCTTTCTATGTCTCTGTTTAATTTGGGTTTCCCTGATCTGTCCATTGATAAGAGTGGGTTGTTGAAATCTCCTACTATTATTGTGGGAGGTGCAATGTGTGCTTTGACCTTTAGTAAGATTTCCTTTATGTATGTAGGTACACTTGTTTTTAGTGCATAGATATTTAGGATTGAGAGTTCATCTTGGTGGATTTTTCCTTTGATGAATATGAAGTGTCCTTCCTTACCTTTTTAATGACTTTTGGTTGAAACTCAATTTTATTTGATATTAGGATGGCAACACCAGCTTTTTTCTTTGGGCCATTTGTTTGGAAAGTTGTTTTGCAGCCATTTACTCTGAGGTAGTTTCTGTCTTTGTCACTATGGTTTCTTTCTTATATGTAGCAAAATGCTGGGTCCTCTTTACATATCCAGTCTGTAAGTCTATGTCTTTTTATTGGGGAATTAAGTCCGTTGATGTTGAGAAATATTAAGGAATAATGACTGTTGCTTCCTGTTATTTTCGTTGTTAGAGGTGGAATTACATTTGTGTGTCTCTCTTTTTGTTTTCTTGCAAGGAGAGTATATTCTTCCTTTCTGTATGGCATAGTTTTTTTCCTTGTGTTGGATTTTCCCATCTATTATCCTTTGTAGGGCTGAATTTGTAGAAAGATGTTGTGTAAATTTGGTTTTGTCACAGAATATCTTGGTTTCTCCATCTATGTTAATTGAGAGTTTTGCTGGATACAGTAACCTGGGCTGGCATTTGTGTTCTCTTAGGGTTTGTATGACATCTGTCCAGGATCTTCTGGCTTTCAAAGTCTCTGGTGAGAAGTCTGATGTAATTCTGAAAGGTCTGCCTTTATATGTTACTTGACCTTTTTCCCTTACTGCTTTTAATATTCTTTCTTTGTTTTGTGTATTTGGTGTTTTGACTATTATGTGACAGGAGGAGTTTCTTTTCTGGTCCAATCTATTTGGAGTTCTATAGGCTTCTTGTATGTTTATGGGCATCTCTTCCTTTAGGTTAGGGAAGTTTTCTTCTGTAATTTTGTTGATATATTTACTGACCTTTGAGCTGGGAGTCTTCACTCTCTTCTATATATGTTATCCAAAGGTTTGATCTTCTCATTGTGTCCTGGATTTCCTGGATGTTTTTTGGGCTAGGAGATTTTTTGCATTTTAAATTATCTTTGAAGGTTGTGTTGATGTTTTGTATATCTTCTGCCCCGAGATTCTCTCTTCTTCTCTTGTATTCTGTTGGTGATGCTTGAATCTATGATTCCTTGTCTCTTCCTTAGTTTTGCTTTGTCCAGGGTTGTCTCCCTTTGTGCTTTCTTTATTGTTTCTATTTCCATTTTTAAATCCTGGGCGGTTTTGTTTAATTCCTTCACCTGTTTGATTGTGTTTTCCTATAATTCTTTCAGGCAGTTTTGTGTTTCCTGTATAAGGGCTTCTACTTGTTTACTTGGGTTGTTCTACCTTTGTTTAAGGGACTTACTTATGTCCTCTATCATTATTATAAAATGTGATTTTAAATCTAAATCTTGCTTTTCTGGTGTGTTTGGATCCAGTACTATCTTTCGAGAGAGAACTGGGCTCTGATGATGCCAAGTAGGCTTAGTTTCTGTTCCTAAGTGTCCTGAGCTTGCCTCTAGCTGTTGGGTTGTCTCTGGTGTTTGTTGGTTTTGATGTTTCTTAGAGTGGCTTGACCCTCTGGTAGCCCTCTGTGTCTGCACTCTTCTAGAACTGTTTTCCTATTTTCTTTCAGCCTTTTCTTAGAACACATGCTCCATCTCACGTGTTTAGGTGCTCCTGGTGACTGTCTTACAGCTCCAGGCACAGGCAGGAATGGGAAGGGTCTTGCCCCTGATTGCTCCTGGGTCCTTGAACCCAGGGGGACAGTTGGCACTAGGCAATTCCCTCCTGGGTATGGAATGTGGGCAGAGGGTAGTTTCCTCTGATTTCTCAGGAGTGTCCACACTTCTGACAGGATTTGGGTGCAGGGAACTCTGCTTCTCTGTATTGAAACAAAGCAAAACAAACCCCAAAGATGTGGGCTTATTGTGCACATTAGCAGGTCCATACAGGAAAATGCACAAAAGTATGTACCAATCACAATAACAGCTCTAAATATAATGAATTTGAAATACCATGGTTGGCTGACATAGGACAATATAACATTGAGTCCTTCAAGCCTTTACCCTCACCACCATTTAAAAGTGGCAACTGAGAAAACCCAAAATTTAATAATTCAAATACATAGTGATTATTCTGTACAGTGTCCCCACCAACCACCTTGAGTTACTGAACCCTTTCATGATTTCTTGCCCATTAATTAATTAATTAATTAATTAAGTAGGGAAAGAGTGTAGGAAATCATGCTGTAGCAGTGTATCCCTCAAAGACGTGCAATTTGTGAAGAGTTTAATGTGCTTCAGGGGAAATCCTACTGGAATAAATAGGGTTGGTTGTTTTCCAGTAAATATGGAGTGAAAAATAATTTTTACTCCAATCTGAGGTATAATTTCAAGGTTTAGGGACACAATTCCATACATTTACAACTATAACAATCACCCAGAACATTCGCAGTAAGCCTGTGACTGTTGGCTAGATGGGGATGAGTGTCTTTCAAACTTCATCATGATTTTTGGTAAGATCTTCCCGTAATTGGTGGCTTGGCTTCCCACAAACATGGTCCAGTTGTCTAGAATCTCCTCCTTGGTCAGCATCTCATCCTTGTTTTTGTCTGACTCATACACCAGATGCCGGGCTTCAGCCTGTGCATGGTCATAGTCCTGAGGGAGGATCCAGTGGTGAATCTCATCCTAGTCCAGCTTCCCATCCTTGTTGAGATCTGGGAAATCATTGAACTGCTCCCCAGACAAAACCCAGTCTGTCTCAGGGCAATTGTCCTCATGGGAAAAAGATGTCCACAATGTACTCATCCTGGTCCACAAAACCATCCCCGTTCTTGTCGATATCCTCCAGGGTTTCCAGAACTACAATCTCTTTCATATGTTCAAACTCCTCCAGGTGCAGAAGGCAGTGAACTCCTCCCGAGTAGCTGTCAGGTCGTCATCAAGGTCTGAAGCCTTAAACCTCCATTAATCTCATGGCAGCAACTTTTTAAAGGTATGATGATCAGAGCTGTCTTGGAATTCAGCATGGTTTTCCAGGTACTAGCCATAGATGGCCGCTCGTATTCTTCCCAGGAGATCTTTTTGTCTATGTCCCAAACACAATCCTTCCTGACTTTAGCCACATTATTGTAGGTGTATCTTTTCTTTACCCATTTCATCCAAACTTTCAGCACCTCGGTAGTAATAAGGCCATCTCCATCTCTGTCAATTTGATCAACAATTTTCCCCAGCCTCTCCTTGCTCTCATCCAGTCTTAGCTGATCAAAGATCTTGGAGTCCTCCATGCCCAGGAAGACCTCTTGATCGTACTGGAAGCCATAGTTGTCCTTGGGCTGCCACTTGCTCAGCTCCTAATAGGGCTGAACCAAGCCCATAGTGCCAGCACCAGTGCCAGCAGCAGTCCCAGGGCAAGTTCAAGGTGGACTCCTCATGTCAGAGTCTTGAGCAAAGGGAGTCTACCTGGCAGTTGGGGCTCGGTGCACCGTAGCTGCTGTCCTCTCCCCAGTGAGGGCTTTTGTTACATTTCAAATGTTATCCCTTTTCCTGGTTTCCCATACACAAAACTCCCTATCCCTCCACCTTTCCCTTATTCTACGAGGGTGTTCCCACACCCACCTACTGACCGACCCACCCACCCACCCTACCTGTCTCCCTGTCCTTATTTTCCCCTATACAGGGGCATCAAGCCTTGGCAAGACTAAGGGTTTCTCCTTCCATTGCTGCTCAACAAGGCCATCCTCTGCTACATATGCCGCTGGGGCCGTGGTTCTGTACTTGTATACTCTTTGGATGGTGGGTTAGGCCCTGGGAGCTCTGGGTTGTTGGTATTGTTGTTCTTATGGGGTTGCAAACCCCTTCAACTACCTCAATCCTTTCTCTTACTCCTCTGTTGGGGACCCTGTTCTCAGCTAAATGCTTGGCTGCAAGCATCTGCCTCTGTATTTGTCATGCTCTTTACCCCACTCTTTTGAGCAGATTGCCACAGAACAACGAAGATGTATTGTCTTGGCGTGATGATGTACAGACAAATAGATGATTTCTTAATTCCTAATGATGGTTCTATAAGAATTCCTAAAATTAGATTAGTAATTTTAAGCTCTTTTATAATAGGACTGCTATTATGTTTTCTCTGGTAATCAAAATTGCATTGAGAACTCTGCCATTCTTAAAGTGTCATGAGTTAATTGCTTCTGCAATACCAAGCAGGAATCTACAAATTAGAGCCCATCCTAAGAGGGTATAAACCAATTAACCAAAGTTCATAAAAAGGGAGTGAGTGATTTACTATAGGTGGAAGGACTGAACATAAAAAATTGACTGGATTTGCCTATAGGAAATTCCACTAATTCCTTTGTCACAAAAATTACAGTTTTTAACTCTCTCCATGAACCTGTAGAGCCTTTGACAGATGATGACAGGTTTATCCTGACAATTACTCTTAATGGATATGCATATAAACATTCTCTGTCGTAAACTGATTATTCAACTTATGATTTGAATTCGTGTGCACACTTGTGGTGAACTTTTCACCATGTGATGCTGTGTTCAGAAAGATATACAAATGCTGAGGACAAAGAGAGAGAAAGCTTTTTAGACAGAACTGAACTGAACAGAACAGAACTCAAGAAGAACTTAGAAGTAAAGGCATAGCGTTGAGAGTAAGGCATTGAGAGTAAGGAAATTATTGTGACGTAAGAGAAAGAGGAAAGGAGATAAGAAGAGTGCAAAGAGAACTTTTTAAGCGAACTTTTTGGAGGCAAACTTTTGTAGAAACTTTTTGGAGACCTGAATAACTTATAAATAAAGGTTAAAATCACTTGTCAAGGTGTCCCTTTTCCTGAGCCTTCAACAAGCAACAGGGAGTTAGAGCTGCACAGTTCCTGCAGACAGAGAATAAAGGCTACTTTCCTCTGTCCCCTGCTGAGGTGCTAAAGCCAGTGACTATAGTGTCTAGCATCAAGGAAACTCAGGCAGTTCAGCTACAGTAGTAAAGAGACTTAGGCCTGAGATGGGTGTGATGGTTGGTATATGCTTGGCCAAGGGACTGTCAGCATTAGAAGGTGTGACCCTGTTGGAGTAGGTTTGTCACTGTGTGCTTGGGTTATAAGATTCTCATTCTAGCTGCCCGGAAGCCAGTATTCTGCTAGTAGCCTTCAGATGAAGATGTGCAACTCTCAGCTTCTCCTGTACCATGCCTGCCTGTGTATCACCATGTTCCCTCCTTGATGATAATAGACTGACCCTCTGAACCTGAAAGCCAGGCCCAATTAAATGTTGTCCTTAAAAGAATTGCCTTGGGGGGGTCAGTCCCTGTAGCCACTGCCACCATCACTCCTCAGCCAGCAGCTAGGAGTCACCTCAGGTCGGGGTCTGCAGAGGACTCTAAGAGGCTGCTGACAGTGCAGTTGGATGCAGAAGGCCAGGTGCTCCTCAGGATATAGTATTGGCTTCTCCATGGGTCCAGCCAGCAGTGTCCCTGTGCTGGGAGTGTTTCTACCACTCCGAGGAGACAACATTCAGAGTTCTTGGACAAGGTGACCTTGTGAGAGCTGTCGATAATTTAATTCCATCTCTAGGTTTTCTAGGCACATTGAGAACCATGATCAGCTTTACTAAGAAAGAGTTTGACTACTGTATCCTCGATGAAGGCTTTACTGCTAAGGACATTCTGGACCAAAAGATCAAAAATAAAGTTTCTGCCTTTGACGATCAGGATGCTTTCTATGTTGGGGACCTTGGAGACATTCTAAAGAAGCATCTGGATATTGCCTCTGTATCCTCTGGAAACAGGAATACAAGAGTAGTCAGTGTTAGGAAGCTGCTGGCTTCTGCCTATGTCCGGAACTGAACTGAATCAGACCCACAGCTCCCTGCACCCAAATCCTGTGGGGTAGAGAGCTGGACCCTCAGAAGTGCAGTCAATCCTGAGAGTCAGAGGACACAACTACTTTCTGCCCATATTCCTGACACAAGAGGAAATTGCCTAGTGCCATCTGTGCCCTCTGGGCGAAGGGACCTGGGAGCAGTCAGGGGCGGGACACTTCCAGTGCCTGGGCCCAGAGCTGAAACCCAGTCACCAGGTGTGACGACAGAGTTGAGAGCAGAGGTGTGACCTCCTCTTCTGTGCCAGGAGAGTTCAGGTCACACCAACTCAGGACCACCCTATGTTCACAGATCCGGCTGAAAGAAAGCAAGTCTACAGGAGTGCTGACACACAGGCCTACAGGAGGGTCAAGCCACTCTCAGAGACAGCCAGACATGACAACACCAGAGCCAACCTGATGGAGAGAGGCAAGTACAGGAACCTAAGCAACAGCAACCAAGACCACTTGGCATCGTCAAAGCCCAGTTCTCTGAGCAAAGAAAATACTGGATCTCCAAATACCCCGGAAAAGCAAGATTTGGATTTAAAAATCACATTTTATGATGACAGAAGACTAAGGCAACTGTAGCCTCACTGATCTCTCTGGAGGGGGAAATCGAATAGGTTCTGTGGGCCGACTGAAGTTGAATGTGGATATGAATGACAATGAAGTGGGACGGGGAGGAAAGATGGCATTTAGGGAGAGAAGGCAGAAAGAGAGGGCTGGAATCGAGCATTTGAGGAGCAGTATGGAAACCTAATGCCGTGGAAAGTTCCTAAAATATACAAAGGTGATCCTAATGAAGTGTTCAAGTAATGGGGGAGACAAATCCCTAAGTGGCCCAAATGAAGCTTCTAGAGCTGGGATTGGGTTTCATCCAATTGATTGTTGGCCAAAGGGGTCCTATGGAAATCCCCAACAACCCAGGCTGTTTCTATGGAAATCCCCAAACAACCCAGGCTGTCTCCAAGACAGCAGGTTATTCTGCACAGCAAGTCCTGATTGCTGAAAATGACGTGTGCACAACTTGATAAACATGGAGATGGTACAGGAAGATACTCTTCTGGCTACCAAAAGAGAAACATAAACACCAACCCAGCCACAAACCTGATCTACGATTCTGTTCTGTGTGCAGAATATGCTAGGACAATGGTAGAATGAAGCCTGTGAGAGTAGCCAAGCAATGCTTATTTGATCCACTGGCCCACCCCATGAAACAGAGTCCATACCCAGCAGTGCCTTGGTAACCAAGAACCAGGCTAGACAACCCAGGGACCTGGGATGAAAGCAAATAGTACTGATCTGAAAACACAAAACCAACCAAACAGCCAAAAAGCCAATGAAATGACTCCTGATGACATCCTGCTATTCTTACAGGTGAGCGCCTTATTCAGTCATCATCAGAGAAGCAACCTCCTGTAGTGGATGGAAGTCATGCAGTGAGTCACAGCCAGACATTGTGTAGAGGGAGAAACCCGACTCACACAGCTCTAAATGGGACGCCCCCACCAAACCCCTCCCCTCGGAGCTCATATGAGTTCACAGACACTGAAACAGCAGACACGCGGCTATAGCAGGTCTGCACCAGGTCTGCTGCATGTGTTACAGCTTTCGGTTCAGCCTTTTACTGACGCTGAGTGTGTTAACTCGTGGGTCTCTGATTCTTGTGCCTTCTCTTGGGCTCTTTTTCTTCTGTTGTTTTGCTGTGTCCAAATTTGATGTGACAGCCCTTGTTTTTATTTTATGGTACGTTGTTTTATCACATTTTGTTGTTTAAGAAAAAGAGAGAAAAAGAAGAAGAGCCTGTGTCTTTAATGGGGTCATTGAGCTTCATTTTGTCCTAGCTCTGCTTAGTGTGAAGTTTCTCATACATGAAAGTAAACAAAGCTGTTTTTTAAATATCTTGTTAAGGCATAATTTTTAGGTTATTCTAAAGTTTTTATTTACAAATATATGCAATTTTAACTGATACAACAATATAAAATGTGAGAGTTTTTTATAGAAATATATAAGCAGAATATTGCCAGTATGCTATTTCTTTTTTTTGAAATTATCAAATAACACATTTAATAAAAGAAAAGGAAGTTGGCTTAAACATTGGTCCCCAAAGCCAACTAAATCACCAGGAACTTTAAAAACACAGAGAAAGGGCACGACAAGACAATTACCCCCTCTGATCCCAAATGATTCTCATCATGAAGCAGAAAGGAAACTACAGACTCTTAAAATATTCAAAATGGAATACAACTGAATCCAGACGTTAATATGTCAGGACATATAGGAGCAAACATAACAACCAATTTGGGCACGTACCCTGTTGTCAGCCCAATCCCAATCCAGAGCCACTCTGGAAAGCAAATAAATCCAGCAAATAAAGCAAGCATGCTTCCCTAAGCCAGGCCTCTAAGACACTACCTACAAGAAGTCCAAAAAGACCTGTGCCTTTCCCCAAGGGCGAGCAAGTTTCATTATCCAGTACTGTTGCTACTGAAAACGTAAAACGGCAAGGGACCTCACATACAGTTGGCAGCGAAGACACTGCCCATTATTAGCTATCCAAACGGAAGCTCATCTACCCGGAGACTGCAATGTCCTGTCTTTTTCTTATCATCCCCTTATTTCTCTACTAAGACAAGGTGCACAGCTCTGCTTCCTGGTGTTGACCTATCTTGGAATGAATGCATCACAAGGCAAGGAAGCCATACTCGAACCGCTCACCTTTAACAAAAACTTGGCATGTGTGTTCTTGTCTGGTGTTCTTACCTAAAGAAATGGTTAATCTAACTCCAGAGTTCCAAAACTCACACTCATGGGTGAAAGCTACAGAAATGCTATAAAGCATAGCACTGTCGGCTCTGACTCCTAATTTAAAACATGTAAACACCCTGCTTCATTAATAAAGACCAAGTCGATTGTGGTGGAATATGCCTAATTCCGGAACCTGAAGGGCTGAGGCAAGAGGATTCCAAGTTTGCAGACAGTCTAGGCTAGTTACCAAAACCCAACTCGCGCATGCTCAGCCGTTCTCTCTGACACACAGGCACTCACACACCATCTTTCCCCCCCACACACGCTCTCCCCACCCCCACACCCCCCTAAAGCACGTGCCTGTGCACACAGAGGAAAACTCAGTACCAATTTCTTCCAGGAATTCAGTCGTTCTCTAATACATGAATACCAATCACATACAAAAATGCCTGCTGTCCTGCTAGTCAAAAACTACTGGCGATCACATAAAAAAAATCCAGTGAAGAAAATAACATAAATTACATCGTGAACGCGCCATAGCAGAGGCATGGAAACTTAAAACAGACAGCCTTCAAGTTGCACATTTTAATTTACAATGTTTACCAGTAAAAAGGATTAGTTACAAAAAGCAAAGCTGTCTGTACAAAATGAGGGTTTTTTTTTTCACGTTCATAAAGAGAACCCACTGTGAATTCTTACCTTGTGAAGTCAACACTCAAACAGCTCACTTTGGTAAAACTATCTTGGAAGGACTAGTAATCCAGGCAAGGTAATAAAATTATCAGCTTCCCAATCCGTGTCCAGGAGGAAGAATCTTATGAACATTTTCCCTGTACAGAAAAGCTCTCTGTGCTTGCAGATCCTTAGAAAAGCCAGTGCTCTCAGGAGCCAGCCTGGTACCAGAACGAAGCACAATCTCCTGCTCACTCAAAGGGCAGTCCTTCCTGAATCTGACAGACACACATTTATCACAGCCTCAGGTCAGCAGGAGAACCAGGTGGTTCAGGATCAGCCTCTCTCCACTCAATACTTCATCATATAAATTAAATATGGAGAGGGTCACATGAGAAAGGGGGAGCTCTTTTTCAAACTCCCACTTCCTGATATAATACACATCAAAGTTTTAATGAGCAGAGAAGGGTAAGTCACCCTGTTTGGGCAACTTTTCCTCAAGGGAAAAACCAAAGTATCAAAAGCCTTCAGAGCATACTGGCCCCGTCCCAGTGCAGCCAGAAGCTTGACTCCAGAATGAAAGCATAAAGTAACTGTATAAAGCCCTGTAGCCTTCAGAAAACTTTATTTAGTGATAAGCTGAGCTCTGCCGGCAAAAGCCCACCTATAAAAAGGGAGCAGGTCTGATTCACAAAGTGTATACATGCATGACCCAAGGTAATGAAGACCTTCAAATGCAAATGATCCTAAAGCTATTGGAACCTCTAATTATGAGTGACCCATTCAGATGTGCCTCCATTAGCCTTAAAAACTGACTGACACACATCTGAAGAGGTACTTCACTTAGCATTAACATAAACACTTGACCAGAAAAGGCATGGTCCAAAAAACAATTAATTAAAAATTTAGAATCTGAACCTCTCTCCTCCACCAACTGAGTGAACACACATTCGAAATGAGGACCAAACGGAATCAGTGCCTCCAGGAACGTGTGTCTGTCTGGCCATGTGATCAGGAACCTCCTAACACAGCACAGCACAGCACAGTACAGCTGCTCTGGGCACACAAAGCCAGTTCACCCCATGAAGAAACACAAGGGACCACGTTTAAACTCATCCCCTGTGTCAGGAGCAACTCCACTATGGTTTTGATCGCTCAGCTCAGAGGGACAGGAGTGCCTAGCAACAAGTCCTAACCCTCGTTACTCCCAGTCCAGGCCTCACTGACTCAGAGGTCCTTTGTGTATAAATATGTGAAAGGCAGCAAATGGCGGCACTGCTGACAGGCTGATGCAGGCCCCACAGCGGAGAAAGTTCTTCCTCTGCTGCTCCAGTCTTCTCCCTACGGTCACAGTCCTGCCAGTGATGGCCGAGGACCATGTGTGAGCCAGCTCTTTGTGACCAAGCTTTGGCAAGTCAGTAAGTTTGTCAAAGGCAAAATCCTTCTGCAGCTCTGAGGACGTGAGAGAGAGGAGAGGGCCCTCTGACAGGATTTGGCTCATCAGCCCCTCTTGCCCAGTTCATTGTTCAGACGGAAGGGGAGAGGAGAAGGCACCAGAACATGAGTCAGTTCTGAAATCTGCACAGCTGACATTGGTTCTTCACAGCAGAAAGGACTTGAATGAGAATCATGAAACTTGAGGAACACTTGTATTTTCCTTCAGGATTTAAAAATGAGTCCTGTACCAAAGACTACATTCAGTGTGGGTCAGGTCCAAGAGCGGCAGCAAGAGCTCAGCCATTAAGCGAGCCCAGCACTGGGAGGAGACTGTCATCTGCTTAGCATGGCTGGTGAGCAGGCCAGGGCTGCTCCTCACTGCTCTCCAAGTCGGAGGCCCTGGCCCCAGTTGTGTCTCCTGCCTCCGCCATTCTGATCAGCAGCTTGCCTCATGCTTGCTGGGGGCACACCAAACCCCGACACCCCTCCTCTCCTGCTGGGTAGCCAGCGGTACAAAAACTGAGGTGTGGACAGGAAATTCCTTCCTCCCAAATCCACTGGGTATCTGAACATCAGGAAGAAATAAAGATGTCTGAAAGGGTTTCCAGTGAGCTCATTGATGGCCGAGCCTCCAATGATATAGTTGAATCCGAGGATAACCTAAGGTAAGTAACAGGCCTAAAATCGTGTTCCAAACCAAAATGATACAATCAGGTCTCTCTTCAGCTGGGCCCAGACGTAAAGTACTGACATGATTTGAGGAATCATCAGCAACTGCATATCCATGGCTAAGCCAATAATAACAAAGCAGATCCAGTTAAAGAGAAGCATGAATAGTCTGCTGGCCTCCCGTCAAAAGCTCCTGCCTCAAGCCGTGTAGAATACTGATATAAGAAATATAAATTGACCAAATAAAGAAATCCAGTTCCGGGCCCCACGGGGAAATAAAAGGTGGCAGTGAACGGCTTCCGTATCTGGAAGCGATAGAGGAAGGCTTCGGGCCAGAGGAAGAAGTAGGCCGGGCTGATAATAGCGAGCTTACCGATCAAGGGGACCACGACTGTGGCAGCAAACCAGTAATGTGTGATGGCTGGGATGCTCCTGAACCCGTCCCACATCTGACATGGTCGCCCATCAGGTGGACGGCTGAGCAGCCCTGCACGTCCTCCGGTGCCCACCCCGCGCTTCGCGGCCGGCTGCCAGTGTGCTATTTCTTGTCACCTGTTACTGGATTCCTTCGCACTGAGTGGGATGAGTACAGATTGAATCTAGGGACTGGGACGTGCAAGCAAAGTGATCTCATGCTGGCCCCAGCCCTCTTTTAAAGGCAACAAAGAAGGTTTGTGCAGCCTGAGGTTAATTAAGATAGAAGTAATCAAGAAATCAGACTCCTCAGCAGAGGACAGATGCAAATCCAGAGGCCATCTTTCCTGAGGGAGGCTTTTTCCCCCCTGGTGTGAAGACTTGGGAAGAGACAAGGGTGCCCTGTAGGTCCTCCTGACTTGTTTGGATGTGGAAGGGCTGGTTGGTATACAGCCTGTACAAAAAACCCATGCCTAGGACACGCCTGCCCTCAGAGTTCTTCGTAGAAAGAGCAGGCACTTGTGAATCTCGGTGAGGAAGAGATCAAGAAGTGGACACCACTTCTGGCCATTTTAGGACATGCTGTGGGAACAAATCCACCCAGGGCTCTCTTTTCCTCACTATCTACCTACCAAGAGGACTAATACTTATCACCGCTAAGTTGCCCTTTGAACTCACTCTACAGCCTGTGCAGGCCTTGAACCTGGGATCCTCGTGTGTAGGGTTATGGGCTTATGGCACCAGGCTTGACTCGGTCAAAGCTTCTATTCAAGTGTGACATTTATTCTATCAGTACTCAACACTACTACACAGAGAGGCAGGGGAAATAGTAGCCCAGACGTCAGCAGCCTGTTGACCTGACCACCCTTGGACCCTCACAAGCTGTTGCTTAGATGGCTCTCTGAACAGACTGAGGATCACTGTAGGACAGGCAGCATGGAGAACCCTGAATGCACAACAGTAAACACGGTTGCATAAGGAGTCCATGGCTTTCTACAAAAGAGAGTCTGAGATCCAGTCTCCACACTGGAGATTTAAAGCTAGGGCAACAGAGTAGGTGGAATGAGATACCTCTGATCAGGACAATGGTTCCAGTGGACCATGTTCAAAAGCTCTCACATATTTCACTGAGGGGGCTACCATGGCTTGGCCACCAGAAGCCGAATACGAGCCCATGAGTTTGTGGAGCTTGATGGGTCTGTGGAAGATCATCTCCCCATGAGAGCATCACACATGTGTCTTATAATCATGGCCAGCATGGTCTGGTTTGTTTAGACCAGTGAAGCGTGTGTCATTCCTGAGCGATGAGAATACAGATATAGCATGTGCTTTCCTTGCTCTCCCTCGAGCAAGCCATGTCCCTGGTAGTCGCTGCTCAGTGTGTGGAAGTCAGCTCCACAAAGGCATAAAGCAAAGAAAGAAACGAGCATGGTTTCCTCTAACCCAATTCCACTTTGGGGTTGCTGTCTGGAACACAGTCTGGCTGCTGATCTTACTTGGAACTGGAAGAGATCGCAATATGACACTAACCTCAAAAGACACTTTTGTGCTTTGGGTCCCTTAATTGACAAACTCAGTCCCACAGAAGGCTAAGGTTTAGCCAGGGGCTGACAGTATTTAGCAGGAGAAAAAAAGGCTACGCCTCAATTTCTTAAATACCAAACATACATAGGCACGCAGGCACGCACACGCGAACCCAAATCCCACGGTCACTATTCCTTTCGTGGGAGAATCTATCCCCACGTAGCCTGATGTTCCCAAGAACATTCCGTGCTGCAACATCTCCACAGGTGTTTTCTGTAATCTTTTACGTTCTACTCCAAAGTTCTGCTCAGTTTGAGAAAGCTCTGTGGACCGCTGCTAAGAGACTTTCTCCTTCAATATTTGAATCACCATTAAAACAGCAAGAAGCAGCAAGTGGAATTAAATTCAGTAATGTCATTTACTTAAACCAAGTTACCCTAAACATTAGTTCAACATGGAGCCATAAAACTATTTCGGTATTCATTTCTTCTGTTGTGCTAAATACTTGGAATATAAGACATATTTATTCTTCCAGCATAGCTCACTCTGAACTAGCCACATTGCAAGTACTGGGTAGCCACAGGGCTGGTGGCCATGGTGTTGCTAGTGAACCCCAGAGTTTATGGTTCAGTAATGTGCTTCATTATACTACCACCAGTGTGAGATCTTGAAAAGTTTGTTTTAATTTTTAAAGACTTCGTGTATAATTTAGTGTAAAATGAATTTACATCAATTCTTACTGTATCATTTCCTTCTCTACAAAATTAGTTATTACTGTATTACTTATTTGGAAAAGGAATTCTGTTAGCCCCATGGCTCTGATTCTTGCTAGTATATTATCTTGAACTCAAGAAGAACTGAGCCAGGGCCTGGAAATTTCTGTTTAAACTTGAGGAGAGAAGATATGTTAGAAACCTCTAAGTCATGTGTCTTAGTGAGCTCCATTTCCAGAGATGAGGCTCTCTCCAATTTTCCTTTGAAAACTCTGAGTTCTAAGACTCCTGTTAGGATGAGTTTTCCTTTGGGGGGGGGTTGGGCTGAATTTTATTATTGTTGATTTTTAAATGTGTGTGGGGGGTAGTGAGCACACAGGCACACATTTGTGTGCACATGCATGTGCCAGAGCACACAATGTTGATGTTAGAAGAATATTGAAGAAGTCATTCTCACCTTCTGCCATACAGAGTCTGGGAATGGAACTCAGGCTGTCAGGCCTGATGACAAGTGCCTTTACTTCCTGAGCCATCTCACTAGCCCCACCAGTGAGATATGCTAAGAAGACGTGGCCTTTTGTGTTGTTGCCTGTCAAGTAATCTGCCAAGTATTTGGAGCCAATATTTTCAGGGCAGAGAATTGCTCTTCTCTGTCCCACACCCTGCCCCCATGGCTGGCCATCTAAACTCCCTGTGCTAGTGTTGGCAACTTGATACAATCTAGAGTTGTCTGGAAGCAGGAACATCAGTTGAGGAAATGTTTCCATCTTACTGGCCTGTAGGAATGTCTCGGTAGATTGTCTTGAGTGTTGACTGGTGTGGGAGGCCCCCTGTCCGCTCTGGGCAGGGAAGTACCTGGGCGTGTGGTTCTGGGAAGTATAAGGAAGGCAGCTGAATGTGATCCTGGAGAGAAGTCATCAAGCAGCTCCTCCACAGTCCCCACCTCTGCTCCTGCCTGAGTGCCTGCTTGGCTTCCCTCAGTGATCAGACCTGTGAGTCAAATACATCCCTCCTCCCAGAGCTTACATGGTGTTTAACAGCACTACAAAGCAAACTAGGCCCGCCATCATGACTGAACAGCAACTAGCAGAAGATGTCCCCTGGTTGAGCTGCTCAGTGGACTCTAAGACACCCACCGCATGTGTGCTAATAAAGGGTTGCCTGAGTTTTAGAGATCCAAAGTCAAGAACTTGTTGGCCATGGCTGTCTGGGAAAAGGATTCTGAGAGATTCCCTCTTTGCCATTCATGTTGGAATCTCACTGTTTACCTCAAAGCAGGGATAAAGTCTAGAGCTCACCGCCTGTGAGTGAGTGGTAGGGTCCTTCAGAGCCCAGAGTAATTATTTGAACACAAGAAGGGGAGGGGAGAGGAAATGTCTTGCTTCTATCCAGTGCTCAGTGAAGTCAGCCCTGGACAAATGTTTATATAAAAAGCACTAAGTGAGATCAGCAGGTTGGGTGTGTGTGTGTCTGGGTGTGTGCTCATGTGCATGTGTGCGTGCCCGTGAGTGTGTGTACATATATACTTGTACAGGAGTCATGAGTTTGAGAGGAGGGTTAATGGAGACATGGGAGGGGTTGGAGGAAGAGAGGGAGTAGAAGAAATGATGCAAATACAATGTGAAATTTTCAAAAATTTAGAAAAGTATTTGAAATTAAAAATTTAAAATAGAGGAGAAATACATATTTAAAAGTACTTAGACAAGAATATTATGTGGCTAGCAAGATTGCTGAGTCTTCCAACTACCCCAGCATCTATCAAAGAATCATTTTTCAATTAAAATAGTGTGGTCTAGGGAGAAGAGTCATAAAATATCAACAGCTTCAAATTTTTAGCCATATACGCCCTTGTGAAAAATTTTACATGTTTTATATAATGAAAATAATATAAGCTCATTAAATACACCAAGAAAAGCGGAGATAGTTTTAGAGACATGTTTAGCAAGGAAACTGATTAAAGTGAATGAATATGTATCAAGAATAGTTATTCTACTGGGATGACACCATACTATCCAGGCACTATGAAAACTTTTACACTTTACATAAATGTATATAGTGATGTTATTGTTAATTTTGGGAAGTTATTTTTGAGGTTTTTTTTTCTTATTTCATTTTAATGTAGTTATTTTGTGTGGGCGAGGGGAGCACAGAGGCACAAGGAGGACAGAAGATAACTTGTTAGAATCAGCTCTGGTCTCCTACCGTGTGGATCTTAGGGAATTAAACTCAAGTTCTCATATTCCTATGGCCAACACTGGCCTTCTCCTACTAAATCATTTTAGCAGTCTTGTTTTTGAGATAAGTTTTAAGTGAAAGGGTTTCAAAGGTTCTTAAATATAATGAAAACCAAACAAACACTTAAAATAATTGATACAATTACTTAATTTGAATTCACTTGCCTCTCTTTTCATACTTAAAGCCATAAATTATGGAGTCTCTCTGAGTTTATCTCCAACCTGGAAGCAGGGCCCCAACGCCCGTAACACGGTGAAGGACAGAGGCTGCCTGTTCTGCCTCTGTGAGAAGCGAGAGGGGGCTGTACCTCCTTGCTGTTTCTCTGGCATCTCCTAGAAGTGACTTATGAGGCTTTCATATTGAAATGCACCAAGTGCCACCATGATGTCTGAAGCACCTAACCCTACAGGGTAACCCTGTGATGGATGAAGAAACAGGCTCAGCTGAAGGGAAGTTTCTGGAAACCGTCGGTTCTAAAGCAGGAGAACTTTTATTGTTAACCAGCATTATGTTTCCCTTTGCCGTCCTGCTCTGACCATCAGATTTCTCCAAGCACTTAGGGTCACTCAAGTATTTGTCAGTCGCTCTCTTGTTCTGAGTCTGTGCCTTTGTTGATGGGGCTGGAGAAGATGCTTCAGTGCTCAGATTCCAAGTGGAAAAAGCCGAGCCGGTGTAGCATGGGGACCTCTGGAAACAACTTTGAGCTCTGTGGTTGGGTGAGCCATGTGGTAAGCCTTGCTGCTTGGTTGAAGGTGAATAGAATTCTGGGAAGAGCAGTATTGGAATATTTCTGATGATGTACTAGAAGGCCAGGTTTTCAAAAAAAAAAAATCCTTTACAAATGGAAGCAGGGTTTGTGGGGCACTGCCTCAGGAGTTGAGAGTTCTTGCTGATTTTACAGAGGACCTGAGTTCAGTTCCTAGCACACAAATCAGATGACTCAAAACCATTCCATTTCCAGAAGACCCAGTACCGTCTTCTGTCCTGTGTGGGCACCTGCATATATGTGATATATGCTCAAACAGGAGCACTTGAACCAGTGCACATGTATGAACAGGTGCACATGTTTGAGCATATGCAAGCACACATACACAGAGGAACACATATACACACACATGCACAAACATATATACACACATACACAAACATGTACACACACATACACACAGAGAGCTTTAAAAAGGGTATAGCATGTGTTTGTACATTTTATATAATTATTTTAAGTACCAAATTAAAGTGTTTAAAAATATATCAGCACTTCTCACAATAGACTCTCTTTAAAATAGATGTTATGGTGTTTCCTGCCCACTTTACTCTCTCCTGGGGAGAGCCACTCTCAGATTTCCTTCCTGGGAGTGGTTTCTGTATAAAAGTCCCTAGCAACAGAGCCTGTGTTTTTCTCACACAGAATTTCATGAGTTAGCAAAGGTCTTCTGGTTTTAAGGAACAAAATAACCTCAGATTGTTTAAAATTTTATTTGTTTGCCTGTTTATTTAATGAGTGCTCTGCTGCATGTTCACCGGCAAGCCAGAAGAGGGCAGCAGATCCCCTCACAGACAGATGGTCCTGAGCCACCAAGTTCTTGCTGAGAGTTGAACTCAGGACCTCGGGAAGAGCAGCCAGTGCTCCTAACCATCTCTCCAGCCCCCAGAGAATATTATTATTCTAGAAAAATGAACTTGGTAGAAATTGAAGCTTTGCCCATTTACTTACCTATTTAGAGTAATTTGAAATTTTTAAACTTCTTTATGATCGCCCAGGAGGGCCTGAGCACTTTTCTTCAATCCTTTGTAGGAAGCAAGGAAGCAATTATAGTTGTTTTCTTGGCTATTTCCAGTTCAAGGAGTTTATGCCTCCAGCAGAGCACAGGGAAAGCCACCATGCTTGGACCAAACCAGCTGCCAGGTTCCTCTCTTCTTCCTGCAGAGGAGAAAGTTCAACCTCAGAATGTACTATTTTGCTGCTGAATTTATGTGGTTTGAAGGTTGGGATCCTAGAGAGCTGAGTAAAAGTAGGGTATTAGCTCTTAGAAGTTTATCTCCATGTAAAACACCTGCAATCTTTTGTTTCTGCTACACTCACCGCTCGGTCTGTGAGGGCATTGTCAGAGGATTTGCTGACACAGGAGGGTCCACCTGCGTGTGAGCAGCACCATCCCATAGGCTGGGGTCTCATCAGAGTAAGGGGGGGGGCAAGGACAGCACGCCTAATCCCCTTTTCATTCTGTTCCTGTGTGCTGACATGGACTGAGCTGTTGAAACAATGCCTGCAGCTAGATCCTTCCCAGTATCTCCGATAGGAGTCGGTTGCATGGCCAGCTCTGTGACAAAGGTGTTTCCTCCAGCAGCTGAATACGTTCACTATGACATCAGAAGCAGGAATAGCCATCGAGTCAACTGCCACAGGCTCCAACTTAGCCTGGAGTTCTTGTCTATGCCTCAGTTTATATGAAGTCTCTGCCTGACTCTGAACTTTTAGATATGGTAATTCTTCATAGAGAGGACTGCCCTGTGCCCCATGGGCTGTGTTTATCAATCTGGCCTAAGCACTCACCATGCTTTAGAGCCTTCTAGAGACCCTCAGTCCAGAAGACATGGAGGAGCTCAGTGGAGTAGAGCAAGCCTGTGGATTGGGTGGGAGGTTTTGGGGTTGGGGGAAGATAATGGGGCTTGGATCTTTTTTGAACATTTATTTTATTTCTAGTTATGTCTGCATGTCTATGTGTGGATCCATGCATGTTAGTGCAGGTTCCTGGAAGGTAGAGGCATCAAGTCACCTGCAGTCGGACTTACAGACAGTTGAGAGCCACCTGACATTAGTGCTAAGAATCAAACATGGGTCACCTGGAAGAGTCACAAACGCTCTGAACTGCTGAGCCATCTCCCCATCACCCAAGACTCCAGCTTTTACACTAAGGCAAATGACATTACAAGGAACACTCTCTGACTGACAGTTTACAGGAGCTACTTTGGCTGTTGTAATCGACTACTATGGAGCAACGGAAGGAGCAGGGAGCCTACTCAGGAAGCCATCACAGCTGAGGTCAGCTAATGAGGACCTGGTGGGGCTGAGCAAGAGCAGAGAGGGTGAAAAGTGGACGGAGGCTCAGCACACTTGGATCACAAACACTGTGGAGCGTGGTGCACTGCCTGGGACATGAGAGAAAGACGGAGTGGGGAGTCAGGTAAGACTTTGACCTGGTAAACAGGAGGCTGGACTTGCCATGGACTCAGAAGTAGAAGACTGGGTCCATCAAGGTTCAGGAATGGCTCTGGCTAGTTTGGGACAAGCTAAGTTTTGAGAGATCTACCAGACACTGGAGTTCCCAGGGGAAATGAACAACTGGCTATGAGTCTGGGGACACTGCCTTTGGATTACACAGGGCAGCAGGCCAGCAGGTAGCTAAAGCCATGAAAATGCATGGGAATGGGAGAAGAGAAGAGATGAGGAACAAGGGTCTGTGTGGCTCCTCACTCCAGGGGAGAACAGTGGGGAGACTGCGGAGTCCTCAGCAAAGTAGGGTTCCTGAGGACCAAATGGAGAGCAGATACAAGACAATGGAGCGGCCAGTATGAAAACAGACATCAGGACTAACAGACACTGGATTTCCGGATGTAGCAGTCACTGCTAATTTGAACAAAAGCAGTTTGTTACACAGTGAGTCCACTGAGAATTGCAAAAGGGGGATAGGACACAGAAAGGGATCTTCCAGGGAGTTCTGCTCTAAAAGATTGGAGAAGGTGGGGTATTAGCTGTGCAGTGGGTTTGACAGAGGTGTTTGTTTGTATAAGAAGGTAGGTAGCACATAGTGTTTAAAATGGGAATTGTGACGACTGCTCTTGCTTATGGAATTGATGGTATTAAGCACCTAGGAGATTAGTGAGGATGCCTCTGAGTGGCTGGGATGCTGTCTTAGAGAGGATCAGCTCACCATGGATGTGGGTGGCACTCAACAGGCTGTGGGTTCCAAGTGAAGTAAAGGATGTTGGGAGATAGGTCAAGATTACACTCTGGTTCCTGGCCCCCATGTCAATTGGCTGTTTCTCTACTGAAGCTTTCTCCCACCCTAGCTTACTCCCAGGATATTCTGCCTCTCCACAGGAACCAGCTGACCTGGACTGAAACCACAAGCAAGGAAACAAAAGCAAAAGATTTCCCTCCCTTATGTAATTTCTAACAGATAGTTTGTCCCACCAGCAAGTCTGACAAACACAAGACTAACCCTGGCACTCATGGGCTGGGAGTTTAACAGAAGAGAAAGAAATGGCTTCAGATAAAGGCAGCACCGTTCACAGATGGGGACACGGGGTCCATGGGACACTTGCCCGAGGGAGTTTCCAAAGCTTCTTTTCTGACCATTTCTGTTTTCTCTAAGAAACAGGCCAATGGCTGAGGCACAGATAGGGAAGGAGAGTGAGGAAGATGGAGAGCAGCCACTGTCATGTAGGAAAGTGTAGGATTGAGTCAGAATGTCTAGACTAGGGAACAGCACATATACACTCGAAGGACAACTTAAAGGTCGTACGTATTGGTACGTTTCCTCTGGCCATTTCTCCAGTAGCACGTGTGCAGGTTCAGAGAACACTCAGTGAGTCAGCTTTTGAAAAAGGATTTCTTATGCATGTGTTAGTTCAGAGAGTAACCAGGTCAAGGACATGGCCCTGAGGCTTGGGTACAGTAGTCACCTACATTGTTGGAAGAACACATCTTTCAGAGCTGTGGTAACAGAGCACTGTTTACATTTCCTCACGTGGGCCCCATTCCGCATTCTCTTCACATCACTGTGGAAATGAAATGCAAGATAGAAACAATGAGGACTCTGCTCTTCATTAATGTGGAATTAGGAAGTGCTGGGCTCCCCCACTGGCAGAGGAGAGCCTGTGGGGTGGGCTGGATTCCTTGTTGCTATGAACTACAGTGATGACTTAGTATGTTCACAGTTTTAGCAAGAGCTGAGTGAAATGAAGGCTATGGATATCATCTGTGCCCCCTTCACAGAACCATAAGGAGGGGGTGGCATGTGGGTGGAAGTGTTTGTGCTGCACAATTAGAGTCTCCAACGCCCCTGCTCACACTTCCTTTTATTAAGAAGCTCAATAATTTAATGAATGACTTGGAAGTCAGCTTTGCTTTGTGATTTGAATCCACCTAGTCTTTTGTGTGTGTACAGCATTGATGTGTACAAGAAGCAGTGCTGGCAAGAGATGCTCTTAAATGATCTTTCACCTATTTTAAGAATATCTGGGACCTTGGTGTGGGAAGGGAAGTGATATGGCACATGCCGCCTGTCCCTGGGACCACATAAACTTTTAGCGTCTTGGGTCTGCAGTTGGGAAGTAGTGCTCTTGGAACCTCAGTTTCTGCATCTGGGAAATGGGGTGATGACAGCCTTGGGGGCTGTGCCCATGAGACTGATGATGACCATGCTTGCAGAGGAGCATGGGTATTATTTATTGTCGTTGCTGTGGCTGGCAGTGAAGAGAGGAAAAGAGTTGGGGATCGGCCCCGCCTTGCTCCCGAGGACTGACCATCTTGGTTTAATTAAAAACTTTATGTTTGCTGAAAATTTTATTCTCAACCAGTCATTTCTTCTGCAAAACCTTCACATATTCAAGATGTGAGGTGATTTTAATTGGTCTCCTTGCACGTAACTAAGAAGGAGATTGTCAGCCAGTTTGGTAAGAAAACAGCTTATGTACAGTATTTAAGGATGGAGCTGCTCTCTCCCATACATAAGCCATTAGCCATGCGGCCATTTAAATGCAAACCTGTCACAGTGAAATAATATAAAAAATTCGCCTTCTCACTTGCACGTGCTACGTTGGAGTATTCGAGAATTTGGTCACCACACATTGCCTGGTGACTGCAGCACTCAACAATGAGGACAAAGAACACGTCTGCCACTTTTCTGTTGCCCACATGCTAATGCCCTAAATAAAGTTCCTTAAACATACAGGAGAAAGCCATAGAGATCAGGGCACCTTGTCAAAAATGACAAGGTGCCTCAGTAAACAGTGACGTCATAAATTTGCAAAGAATCAAATCTGCACTTGGCTGTAATGATGCCACGAAATTGAATAAAATTGCCCATAAGTTTTTTATGGAAGGTGTGGGAAGAAAATAAATATTTTTAAACTATTTTAGGTTTTGACAGTATACATCATTTTTCATAGCAGAAATTCATGCAGTCAATAAATATTCATCAGGTTTATACCATGTACTATCCTCTAAGTGAGGGAATGGGTGTGGATAGATGAGAGAGGAGTGTTCAGGGACATGTGGAGGGAAATAGACTGGATAACACTGGGAATATAGAGAAGGAAGTAGACTTGGGAGAGCAGAATTAAGCTGGTCCCCCTTAGATAGGAGATTCGAGCAAGCCTTGATGAGTGGTCATGGTGGGGCTCTCTGAGGAAGAGTGTCTTCAGAGGATATTGTGTCCCTGAAACTGGAGTTAAGGTGTTTGGAAGTCACCATGTGAGTGCTGGGTAGCAAACCTGTGTTATTATAAAAAATAAAAATGGTTTTTTTATTCCCCACTAGTATCAACACACGTGGCATCTGTGAGTTATTTTCATCTCAGTCAGCAAATATCTCACCTGCGAAGCTCCCTCCCATCTCACACTGCTGATGGCTACTCTCTGAGCCCAGCAGCAATCTATCTACCCATCAAGTCCCCAAGGCAGGTGTTTCCACACCAGGCATACACATCCCAATTCCGCGGTAGGCTTGGTGCTTCCTGCCATCACACCTTCTCTTGAACTCAATTAAGTCACCACATGAAAGAACACATCACATAATAACCTCTGATCCAATTGATAAGATAATTTGCCCATCTAGACAACACAAAGTCCTGTACATACCCAACCTTTAGAAATACTCACTATAGCCTGTGTCTATGCAGAGAAAAGAATCTTAACATCTGTGCCATGTTCTCCCAGGTCCTTTCCCTCCCTCTGACTCCTCTCCTGCTTCTCCTTCACTTCTAAAGAGAGTTCCCACTTCCCTTCCTTCTCGTCCAATGACAGGCCTTGTTTTTCCTTGCCTGCCTTCACCTGCATAATACCAGCAACCTACAGACCTGCATCCTCTGTAATTGTACCAAGCATCCTTAACCACTTAGCCAACTCTCCAGTCCCGACTTGTGCAGTTTCGTGCTCAGTCTTAAGGAGGAGTGGGCTGTCATGGAGAAATAGCATTGGAGGCCAACCTTTAGAGTTGTGAGCTAAATTACCTAATCTGTTGTTCATAAATTACATAATCTATGACATTTTAGTACAAGGAAGAGATTAAGATTAAAAGAGTAGAGTGCTCTTGTCACCTGAGTACAGGAAAGTCGCCTCTTAAATGAGGGTCATATTATCTGGTATGGGGAAGGAAAATGGGAAATCTAGGAAAATTTTCCTAGATGTTATAGTTTGTGAAGGGAAGAAGGGAAGGTGAGAATTACATTTTTATGCTGCTGTTTTTACTAATGCTAAGGGGTCTTGTGTTGGATAGTGTGTTCTGAACAAACCCAAGAAGGCTGGTGTGAGACAAACACAGAGATTAAAGTTCAAAAACTTACCCGAACTTTTCAAGGTAAAACTATCAAGACTGGGAGTGATGGCATCCACCTACAATCCCAGCACATGAGAGGTTTAGATAGGGAGTTCAAGGTCAGCCTGGGCTATAGAAGGAAGGAAAAGCAGAGCAAGTCTTTCTTGGAGATATATATATATATATATATATATATATTGGCTTCTTTATATGGGGTGCACCTTTGCCTGGAGTTGTATAGATGGTTGGATACAAATGTATGGAGATCACTTCAAAAATAAGACATTTAAAATAGAATAGCATAAAAGCTAGCAGACTAGCCAGGCCTAGTGGCACATGCATGCCCTGTAATACTAAAAGCACATTATAATACTTGCAAGCATGCAGAAGTTGGGCAGAAGTAGAAGTAGAAAGATCAGGAGTTCAAGGTCAGCCATGGATACACCAGGTCTTGTCTTAGAAAAATTAAAAGAAAAACAAATAATATGAAAGACTAGTGATTAGTATTTATATAAACCCTACAGACAGATAAATCACCACTAAATTCTAAACACTGCTTTCAAACATGGGAATAATTCAAATCAGGCTGCAAATTATCACCACCCTGGTAGCATCAGATGTTCTAAGGAGAGACATCCTTGTGCCTTTTGCCCCTGGGAATAGAGGTTCCAAGGAATTGCATTTTTCCAAGGAGTCTCCTTGGGGAAAAAAGAAGAAGAAGGAAAGGAAGGAACTTGTTCCCTAGAAAGAGATTTCACAAGGAGAGAGTGCCACTGAGACAGTGCCAGGATCAACAATGGGTGGGATGGACCACATCCTGACCACTTTGTATTCAAGCCTAATCCTGTGCAGGAGCCTGAAGATGGACTTGGCTGGATGAGTCAGTGGGTCTCATTATTTGGTTTGCTCCTAATGTGGCTAGTTGTATATGTGCGCACACACACACACACACACACACACACACACACACACACACACACACATTTGGTGGTCATTGATCCAAACTTGTTAGAGCTCCAAGGGCCCTGACGTTGACTTAAGGACTTGGGTTAACAAAGGACCCATTTTCTCAAGGTGTTTGCTATTTACTTGAGAGAAAGCTGAAGTAATGTGGAATTACAAGTTATGCTTCTAGAAACCCTGGATCTTATTGCTAAGAGCTGAGTAAAGCAATGTGTTGGGACACAGAAAACACAAATACTTCAAAGTGAAGCCTGGCGGGTTTTTTTTTTGTTTGTTTGTTTGTTTTTTAATTAACAAGCCATCTTCAGGAGCTCTGGCTTGCAGTCCTCCTTCGAACCTGAAATAAAAGCTAAGAATAATTTCTGAAGCTCCTTTATCTGTGTAAAGGTCCTAAGGATGAACTCCCTGAAGGGTAACAAGCAGGAGACAAGAGGAGAGCTCACGCCATAGATCCCAGGCAGACTGTGTTCCCAGATGCTGTCACTTCTATGTGCCTGGCCCATGTCCCCTATAAATCACTGACTTCTCCTCTGAAATTGGTGTGGCCTCACTTCTGTCCTCCTCATAAAGAACCCTTAAGCCACAATTGTCAGGGCTCGTCTCTGAGTTTTTGCTCAGCGTGACAGCTGTCTACTTGCACATTAGTAATTCTGTTCCTTTATTTCTGCCAATCGTTGATTTGTTTCTGCAAACTCAATTAAAAGCCCCAAAGAGTGGATGGGAGGAAGGTCAGTCTCTGGAGATGCACACCTGCCAGGACCTTAATCGGCATCTGTCTCTGCTCTGTCTCAGCACCACAGGGCCACTGTAGAGCCCTTGGTGTCTTCTATGTGAACTGCAGTTCTCAGCAGAAGCCACATCTGAGTTAAAGATCACATTCTGATTAGAACCTGGAAATGGTAAAGAGATGAAATGTTCTAGATCTTGTCCTATATTTAGCTCCCTTCATAGCTATTTATTAATAATACCTATATGTTCCCTGATATCACTGTTGAGAAAGATAGGCTGATTCCATGACAGGCTTCAACTTGGCAGTTAAGGAGACTAGTCCTAAATATCTGTTTCCACGAACTGGGCAATTCCAAGCAAGTCCAGGCCTCAGAAGTTAGCCGGAGGCAAGGACAATGGGTCAGCAGCAGTTTCCAGACCTCCCTGACAAGTCTCCAGCCCTGACACTCTCATACAGATGAGATGGACCTGACACATTAACATAGAGGTCACTCTCTTAGTCAGGTTCCTATTCCTGCACAAACATCATGACCAAGAAGCAAGCTGGGGAGGAAAGGGTTTATTCAGCTTACACTTCCACATTGCTGTTCATCACCAAAGGAAGCCAGGACCAGAACTCAAGCAGGTCAGGAAACAGGAGCTGGTGCAGAGGCCATGGAGGGATGTTACTTACTGCCTTGCTTTCCCTGGCTTGCTCAGCTTGCTCTCTTATAGAACCCAAGAACTCCAGCCCAGGGACAGCACCACCCACAATGGGCTGGATCCTCCCTCACTGATCACTAGTTGAGATCACTCCCTTGCATATTAGTCTCATGGAGACATTTGCTCAACTGATTCTCCTTTCTCTGTGATAACTTCAGCTTGTGTCAAGTTGACAGGCAAACCAGCCGGTACAGTCACCTACCCCCAGAATTCCCTAACGTACTTTAAATCAGGCCTGCAAGATCATTGGTGGTCTCTGACTTGCTAATGGGGGACTCCAGCATGTGACTTCTGCAGAATAAAACACTCAATATCTTTTCATACTATTTGAGTCCGGGTATCATTCTTTGGCAAGCCATGGGCCTTCATACTTGTGACTATTAGGTAAAATGTTTGAGATGTTCTAACTTAGATCACAACAACCCTAAAGGTGCAAGTGTCATCTGACAGCATCTGAAACCTGTACCAGAGATTTCCCTTCTGGGGTATTAGCCAATTTAACCTAATTTCCCTATTAATTCACTTAGTAAATTGATTCAAGACTGTCTTTTGTTTTATCATTATAAAAGATCATGGAACTACTCCCCTGGTGACAGGTCCGAAGGAAACTCCAGTTCCCGAATCCCAAGGGGCAGTCCAATGAGCTCAGCCTGTGGCAGTTAGGTAAGAGTCCCATTCATCTGGAACTTGTGAAACAGCTTCTGTTCCCCTTACCCAGCAGAAGGCACACATGGGTACCTGTGGTTCCCATTACCATGTGAGAGATCCAGGCTTCTTCAATGTTACAGGTACCCAGGTACCAGTGCACATTTCAGAGTCCATGCCAGCATCCCAGCCTCCTGCGTTCACAGGCTCCCTGCCCCCAGCCAGTCAAATTCCTTACAACCCTGCTATTCTCCCTCTTTTCTCTGTTCTCTATGCTCCTGCAGAGAGTCTGGCCCTGTCCAGTCTGTTGGCAATGTTCAGTTTACAGCTTTCTTTTTCTGCTCTGGACTCTTCTAGATTCCTCTCTCTGTCTCTCTCTCTCTCTCTCTCTCTCTCTCTCTCTCTCTAATCTTATATCCAGCAAGTTGAATCCACGTTTCTGGTCACATTTATTTGACTCTTAGCCCCTTGGATGCAAGAGCTTTGTTTTGTGCCAACATGTGTAAAATGCATATCAGAATACAGAGCTTAATACGAAATACATCAGTGTTAATGACGTCATTGGTAATGTCTTTATACTGATCATTTGTTAAATGATAATGCACTGACTAGAACCATGATGTATTCCTCAAATTTCGCTCATTTCTTTTGACCTATTATTTTTAAAATATATGTCTATTAGAAAATTTGAAATCACAAATGTGATTTGTATTTTATTTCCATTAGGCAGGCTGGTCTAATTTTGTCTTTTAGTTAACCTTTAAAAAAATGCCTTTTCATAGAAGAAAGTTATGTTTCTCGCCAGTGTCTTTCCGTTGTGGAGGAAAGGGATCCATGAAGCACTGGTGACATGGTTCCTTCCTCCAGTAGGTTTCTCTGCTTTAACAAGTGGCTCCCAAGCTTCTCCTGTTGCAGAGCCCTACTCTTAAGGTTTTTGACTGGAGACTTACCCTAAGGCCACCAGCTAGCTAGCACACTGAATTCCTGTCTCCATCTCCTGGCTCAGTGTTGCTGATGCATGCCATTTCTGCTGACTCTGGAGAGCAGAGCCTCCTGCTAGGCTCCCTGAAGGGACAATGAAGGTGGAGACAGAGGCTTCCCAACCCTCCCTCAACTCCAACTGAAGAACAAAAAGAAAGAAATGTTCTAAGGAGTCCCTGGGAAGTGTGGGGGACACCTGCTGTTCTGTAAAAGGCAGTTTAAGGAAAAGACTTCACAGAAAACCAGTTATTACCTCTTAACACATTTCCTTTACCCTATATCACACTGTTCTGTTCTTTCTTTCTTTTTTCTTAGAGAGGAACAAAGCGATGTGTGATAAATTGTAAATTCTTCTTGTGGTGCCCTTGGAAGCCGCCCAGTGAGTTCAGGCACTCTCAGAGAGAATGATTACCACTGAAATCCTTCCAGGGCAGAGTGGTGTGGGTTCAGGAAAATGGAAAGGAATGTGAAGGAAGGGCAGCTGAACCCACACACAAGAATCCTGTGAGCTTACACAGCTCCTGAAAGAGCTTCCTAGGCCCTTTCTGATTCCTCCTGGCTTCAGGCTTCTTTCTGTTTCCCAGGGGAATCAAAACCCAGCTTTCCTGTGGACAGTCCAGGTCTGATAATTCCTGTTTTTTGCCATTTTGTGCTGTCTGCCTCTTCCCATATACCTTATCTTTGGGTTGAAAGTTTTATACACAGAGGTTAATTTTATCCCAGAATTCTGTGTGGTTAAGAACATGGATTCTGGAAGCACACAAAGTCTGAGGTAACAACAAAGGCTGTACTGACCTAAACTGTTTTAGTCAAGGTTCCCACTGCCTTGCTGAAACCACAAGGAGAGCAATCTGGGGAGGAAAGGGTTTTCACATCATAGTGCATCACTGAAGGAAGCCAGGGCAGGAACTCAACAAGGCAGGAACCTGGAGGAAGGAGCCACTGCAGAGGCCACAGAAGGGTGCTGCTTACTGACTTGCTCCTCATGGCTTGCTCAGCCTGCTTCCTTTTGGCTCCCAGGACCACCAGCTCTGGGATGGCCCCACCCACAGTGGGCTGGGCCCTCCCATATCAGACATTGAGAAAATACCTTGCAGTCTGATGTTATGGAGGCATTTTCTCAGCTGCGTTTCCCTCCTTTCACATAACTCTAGCTTGTATTAAGTTGACACAGAACTAGCTAGCCAAGGCTCACTGCCTCTGTAGGCAGGAGGACTGACCCCTTCCCTATGCAGAGACTGTTGTTGTGAGTGGGACTGTTATGGTTTCAGTAATAGAAGTGGGCAAGGCATGGCTCAGAATTCAAGACACTAAAGCTGGCTTCGGGTAAGGGAATTAGCATCAGGGTCGGCAGCATCCCAAAGTCTCCACACGACTGCAGTTTTACTCAGTCAATTATTCTCTGCAGAAACAGTTTCTTCTCTGGAGAAGCAAACACCCAAGAGCCACCAAAACTGACCATATGGCTAATGCTCACACAATCGGTTGTTCCTCTCCTTGGGGAGCCTGTTCCCACACCTAGGTACATTTTGCTCTCCTTTAGAAACCCCCATTTGTACTCTCCTGTGTATCTTACTTTCTTCTGAGTGTGTCTCATGATTAAGTCCATAATAAAATATGTTTAATAATAGTCTCCAATGCTTAATCCCAAAATTCTTTTATTATTGAAGCTGTGAATCCTGGTTTGTCCTTAGTCAAGGTTCCTACAATTTCCAGGGAACTCATCAAGTTGCCAAGGTCAGCAGCATGGAGTTGTGTCTCTGTCCCCTCACTGCTGAGGTGTCCTGGCATTAGAGAAGTGGCTATGATATCATTGAGAAGTTAGTCCCTTAGTATACCTCGGGAAAAGGACCAACCTCATCCTGGCAATCACAGGGACGCAGTGGAGAAAACTATTTACTAAATTTGATATAATACTTCCTAAATTCCCCTTTAGATCCCACTCACTCCTTTATCATCTGCTCTAAGCTGACGTCATGCCTGTCCACTCTTTATCACAACCATGTCAACACACAAAACAAACAAAACAACAACAATAACAACAGCAACAACAACAACAACAACAACAACAGCAGCAACAACACCACATTTGCTGCTCCCTTGTGTCTTCATTTCTTTATGATCGTTCCTGGGACATTCAGTCTGCCTTTCTGAGAGCTCCTCATCTCATAGATAAAAGAACTTAACAAACTCAAGAGGAGGCTGAAGGCCCATTTTATGGGGTTTGAGAGGACAGTATCAACATGGCAAGCACCATAGAACTTCCTCAACTGCCAGGAGAGAAATGGGCAAAAGAAGAAAGAAACCCATGCTTTCAGGGTTAGATATAAAGCAAGCAAGCAGGTTCAACATGGAGACCTGCAGAATAATATTCAGGGCATGGGTTACAAGGGGGTGGATGGGTAATGGGTAGGTAGTGGTGGGTGGTGGGTGGTGGCTCTGGGGGGACATGTCTTCCAAGTTAGAGACCAAGAAATCAGGAAGGTTTAACATGGAAACCTGCAAAATCAGATGCATTGGTGTGTGTTTGGGGGCAGGGGTGGTGTCTTCAGAGAGAGTGGTAATGCTCCCAATATCATGGCCAACAGATTTAGGAATCTTGTCAGTATTTATAAGGGGTGCGGTGGGATGGGGTCAGGATGATAAAAATTAGAGTTTTTGCGTTAGAACTTGTGAAGATGTCAGACTTAGTGAAGGTGAATTTTTGTCAGGATTTCTGTTGCTATGATAAACACAAGAACCAAAGCTAGGTGGGAAGGGAGAGGTTTATCTCATTTTAAAGCTTGTCCTTTATCATCCATGGAAGACGGACAGAGAAGTAACTCAAGGCAGGAACCTGGAGCAGGGATGGAAGCAGAGGCTGGGGAGAAAAAGAAAGCTTATTGGCTTCTTGCTCATGGCTTCCTTATACCACACAATACCCCTATCTAGGTGACCTCACCCACAGTGGGCTGGGCCCTCCTGCATTAGTCCTTAATCAAGAAAATTCCTGCACACACTTCTGTATAGGCACATTTAAGGAGAGAATTTTTCAACAGAAGTTCCTTCTTTCCTGACAATCCTGGTTTTTGCCAAGGTGACCAAAAAGAAAAAGTAATCTAACCAGGACAATCTGTAAGCAGCTGCATCAAAGGAGGGGCTCCTGGAATGTATAAGTACATCAATTCATCGAAGGGATAGTTTTCCCTTGTATCCTTTTAAGGTCTTTAGATGACTTATGTTTCAAGGTTGTAGTTTTTGAAGTTTGTTTTCTGTCCATGTGATTGACAAGCCCATCTGAATTAATTTGATGGAAGGAGCCGATGGTACGTATCTATGTTATAGGCCTTGAATAATTCAGATTGTCATGTTTCCACTCAGAGAGAGAAACATAATTCATATCTTATTCTTTTGACCAAAAATCATGTAAGGGGCTGGAACGATAGCTTAGTGGTTAAGAGGACCAGCTGCTCCTCCACAGCACCCAAGTTCAAGTCTCAGCACCCACTTCGTGACTCATAACCATTTGCAGGGTATAAAAACACCTAAATGAAGTGTAAAAAACAATGATATTGATCCTGGTGACACACATACCTTAATCCCAGCATTTGGAAGGCAGAAGCCCAGAGATCTCTGTGAGTTTTAGGTCAGCCTAGTCTACAGAGTGAGTTCCTGTATAGCAAGAGATGCACACTAAATTTTTCCAAATATATGTCTTTAAGAAGCAATGATGTTGAAGCTGTAGCAAAAAAAGTGTTCAAATTCTCCAACAAGGATAAGATGGGACAGATGCACTGTTGGATTATACCAGATATTTTAAGACTTTACGTGTGTGTGTGTGTGTGTGTGTGTGTGTGTGTGATGTACTTGTTATGGAGAGAGACCGTTTATACATTCGGGAGAGTGAGCTCATGTGTGTGCATGTGTGTAGAGCAGCATTTTGCAATTTGTGGATTGCAGCCCCTTTGTTATGTTATAGTTAGGGGTCACCACAACACAAGGACTCTATTAAAGGGCTGCAGCTTCAGGAAGGTTGAGAACCACTGATATAGAGGCTAGAGATCAATATTGAATGTCTTTCTTTTATTGTTAAGACTCTATTGAATAGCCAGAGGAATCCTGCTCAAATCCACAAATGCTCCCAGTACCACATTACCTAATTTCAAAATTAGACAGAGCCGGGATAACATGGACAGGATTTTGTAGAAACTCATACATTATGTGTCAAAGGAATAGATCAGAGGACTGAGAAATATGCCATGTAGTGACAGCCATCTGATTCTTACTTAATAAAGGTGTGTTGGAGAAAAGGTATTCTTAAACTGGTGATGTCAGGCAAATTGAGTAGCTACACATTGAAGAGTAACACTAGATCCCCTTCCCTCCTGCTCTATGAAAATCAACTCAAAATGGATCAAACACTGTAACTAAAGCCCCAAAGTATTCTTGGGAGGATATCTTTGCTCAATCATAACCCAGAATAAATCTCCATCCTATAAAGAAGTAAAGTAGGGAAGGACAGTGTTGCACATTCTAATCCTAGCTAGTGCCTGCATAAATGGGCAAAACTCTGTGAGGTCCAAGCCATCCTCCTTTACATAGCTTGTTTTAGACCACCTAGGATTTACAGTAAGATCTTATCTCAAAACAAAACCAAAATAAAACGATATCTAATAAGCAGTATAATTAGTAGAGGAGCAAATGATCTGAATAGAAATTTTTGTCTGTCTGTCTGTCAGTTTCTGTCTCTCTGCGTCTTTGTGACTCTGTGTCTTATGCATGAATGTGTGTGTGTGTGTGTGTGTATTACTTGGGCCTGCACCAAAAACTGGATGCTGGGTAAATATTCTACCACTAAGCCACACTTCAGCCCTCAACTGCTAAACAGATGTACAACTAACCAATAAATATGATTTTACACGCCAAAGAAATACAAATAGAAACTCCACTGAAATTCCATGTCACCCCAGGCAAAATGATGATTCAGTATGTAAAGAAACTTAGATCCTGGCCTGATGACCCAGGTTCAATTCTTTGAACCAATGTAAAGGTGGGAGAAGGAACCAATTCCATACAGACTCTCTCTGACCCTCAGCTCTGCCCTGTGGTACACATATCCCTTGACATATATATCAGTCACACATCCAAATAGTATTCGTGTTTTTGGTTTTTGATACAGAAATAAATGACTATAGGTTTACATTGCTGGTAGGAATGTGAATTATCATAATGGCTGTAGAGAATAATATGGAGGCTACTGAAGGAACTAAAAACAAAACCACTATCATAATCCACATGTACCACTCCTGGTGGATACTCAAGGGAAAATATGGAGTCAGCCTCAGAGTTTATCAGCACATGAACCGATGAAAAATTATTTTTTTGCAGAAATGCCTGATGTCTAGAGTGTGCCTGTGACTGAGCCTCCAGCTTATGTGGGATTCAGTCCTGGATCCAGACTCCCCATTGCTGCAGGACCAGAGAGCACCTTGCAACCATACTTCCAGCCCAGTGGCCTTAGAGGTCAGTTCAGGGTCTGAGCTTTGGTTCCAGTTTGCTCAGGGTTCCCCAAAATACTGCAATTTTGTTTCCAGTGGTATCTGACATCCATGTGGGTTTAAAATCCTGAAGTTTGAGGTGCCAAAGGTAACTGCCAGGCCTCAAGTCTTCCTTTCTATGGTTCTAGAGGTTACTTTGAACCTGTAGCTCTGTGTTCAGCCCCCTGATTGTAGACAGGCTATCTGGACTGAAATTGGGTATCCAGTCTCCAACAGGTTTGTAGAATCATGGGGTGACCAAACTTATGACTCCATCTGGTCACCTTGGTGCTTAAGGTGCTGCCCCAGGCTGGATCCTGTTGGCATATAGCAAGGACTAGATTGCCTCAGCCACTCATCTGAAATCAAAGTCAAATTCCACCAGTCCTCATAGCTGGACTGAATGCTGATCTAAGTTACAGAAACCAAAGTAAACCATACAGAAATAATTGAAATGTCCAAGAAAGAATTTACAGCCTTACCACGCAAAAGAATTGATGATCATAAGGAGCCAAATACATTCATGAATTAAGGAAATCTATCCAAAACCTTGTTGAGACAGCCTTGAAAGTAAACGTAATAGTTCAGAGACCAGTAGTAGAATTTCAAAATATGGAGGAAAAACTTTGCAAGGAGATTGAAACATTGAAAACTAAACAAAAATTTTTGAAGAGGATGGTCAAACTGGTAGAAACCACAACCAAGACTGTCATTAAGATAAGATCATGCACAAGAACAAATCTCAGTGTTAGAGGACAAGGAGGAAAAATACGAAGCATGAACAATATTCTCAAAGAGCCTGGGACACAATCAAGAGTCCAAACCTCAGAATTCATGGGGTATAGGAGGGAACAGCAGAAGTAACATTGAATGGAAGAGACAGACTTATATTTCAGTGAAATTCTAGCAGAAATCATCACAAATTTATAGAAAGAATTAAACTTACAGGTATAACAGCCATGTAGACGTCCAAACAGACAGAATCAGAGAAGTGACATAGAATCGGGATGTCAAAAATACAAAATAAAGAAATAATTCTAGCCAGGCAGTGATGGTGCATGCCTTGTGTTTAATCCTACCACTTGTGGGGCAGAGGCAGGCAGATCTCTATGAATTCAAGGTCATACTGCTCAACAGATCAAGTTCCAGGAGAACCAGAGCTACACAGTGAAACCCTGTATTAAAAAAAAAAAGAAAGAAAGAAAGGAAGGAAGAAAGGAAGGAAGAAAGAAGGAAGGAAGAAAGGAAGGAAGAAAGGAAGGAAAGGAGAAAAGAAAAGGAAAGAAAACTAAAAGAAATAATCCTAAAAGCAGCATGAAAGAAAACAATAGCTAACAAAGAACTGAATCTTGAAGCTATGCTATGCTCTGGGAGCTAGAGATCTGAGATTAATGTCTTACCTTCCACCTCATCTCCAGCCAGGAGTGGGTGGGAGTAAAGTCCTTCATTTCAAAGCTCAGGCTTGTTCCTTTGGTCAGGCAGCTGCCTTGTTCCTGAGACTCATGCTAGGGGCTTCTGTATTTAATATTCCTGTAGCTCTCCCTCCTTGGTATTTCTGCAACTGGGTTTGAATAGGCAAAGGCCACCAAACCTTGTATTCCTCTTGAAGTATTCCTGGATTAGAAGTTAACTCAGAGCAAACCAGCAATTAGTAGTAATCAGCTGAGCTATTTACAGGTATACATGTAGAATCTTTCCTGAATTATGAAGTGCACGTGCAGTCTCAAATAGAGAATAGAGAAGTGGCCATCTGTCTTTCCACCCTGTCTTCCTCATTGGTAATCATGATCTTGTGCAATCTGAGTGTCCTGGGTTTTTAGATGTTCTCCTGACTCTAGAGTCTCCATTGTCTGATGTTATTCCCATATGCTGGGAAGAACTCAACTGTGTTCTGAAGGAATCACAGGGTTAGTGAAAGGAGACGAACATGAATGAGCTTTCTAGACATGGAACAAGCTGAAACCTGGGAAGAATTAGATCTGGCTGAAGAAAAGTGTTTTACAGGCATCCGTCATGTCAGTGACATAAGGTGGTGGAAATTAGGAAGGTAACCTGAGCAAGGTTTCCATGTAGAGATATGATGTGGGATATCTAAAAGACAGCTAGAAATTTTAACCCAGATTCCAGGGAGTTGTTCTCAGTACATCCTCTCCAAACTCACTTTTTGGTACCTGCAGTAGGTTTAAAATGGACCTAACTCATCCACTAGACCGCAACAATAATGCATATAAAAGGCATAGTCTATTGAGTTCTCAAACTCAAAACCACCCAACACAATTCCAGATCCAACCCAGGTCACCTAAAAAGCAATTTTAAAAGGGAATGAATGCTGCCATTTATCAAGAACTTAAATGCAGGACAATTCCATTTATCACCCCTATTAATTCATTTATCAGGTTCTGGTTCTCAAGATGGCGACTCCCATTGTAACTGACATGACCGTCGGCAACTACATTGAATCAACACAGCGACCCGATGGGACACAGCACAAGCAGCGGAGGGTCAAAGAAGGATACCTGCTCCAAGAATCCAAGCCTATGAAAACAAGTGAAGTTTTTCAAGAGTAAACCAGAACTTCCCGCAGGGCAGAGCCCTGAGGCCTCCACACAGGTCACCCCATCCAGACCTGACAGTGGTGAAGCAGGCCTCTCCAAGACAGCCAAACACAACCTGAAGTGGAAGGAGAAGAGGAGACAGCCACAGGAGAAAGAGGCAGACGCCTTGAGCAGGACTCTTGATAAGGTGTCTCTAGGACAATCAGCCCAGACACCCAGTGCTCACCATGGCCCCCAGACCACCTCTCTAGCTGCCTTCCATGCACCCCACTCTGCTGCCACCACAGAGGAAGCCAAGAAGATCAAGAACCTAAGGAAGAAGCTGATAGATAGGAGAGCTGCAGTAATGCCTCCAGGCCAGGAAGTTCAGCAGAGAACAGGTGAAGAAGCTGACATGGCACAGGGTTCTGGAGGAGGAGCTGGAGGACTTGGAGTTGGGGTGTGAGGCTTCAGGAATAGGGGAGTGGACTGAAGAACAAACCATGGGGTGCTCTGGGGTCCAGGAAGCGTGGGCCACAACAATCAGGAGGGCCCCCGCATACTGTTTCACTTCCCCCTCCTGTGGCCAGACTCTGTCCTCTAGACCCTAGGATCTCTCCTCTTCATCCCTTCCCCTTCTCAGCTCCCATTTTTGAACTTTCCCCTTCCATTCCATTGTTCACAATCTGAGTGCCGACCTCAGGTACCTCTGCTGCTGATCTGGGTGTCTTGTTGAAAAGGAACTCTGGGAGGGTTGGAGTCTGTCAGGGATCTGAGGCTGAGGGTACAAGGAGTACTCAAGTTTTGGGGTCTTAGTTCCTGTTCAGTGTTTATGAATAACTTCCTGGCCACCTGAACCACCACCACCACCTCCTCCTCCTCCTCCTCCTCCTCCTCCTCCTCCTCCTCCTCCTCCTCCTCCTCCTCCTCCTCCTCCTCCTGCTCCTCTCCTTCCAACTTCCCAACTCTCCTCCTCCTCTTCCAACTTCCCTCCTCATCTTCCCTCATCTTCCTCCTCCTCCTCCCAACTCCCTCATCTTCCTCCTCCTCTTCAACTTCTCCTCCTCATCTTCTTCCTCCTCCTCCTTCTCCTCCTCCTTCTCATCTTCCTCCTCCTCTTCCTCCTTCTCTTTCTCCTCCTTTTCATCTTTTATTTAAGATAGTATGAATAAATTCATGTAGATGACAAAAAAGTTCATTTATTTTTGTAGCAAACCTATGCTCTGTTGAGATAAAATGGTTTCCACAGATTTATTTATTCGCTTGTATTTGTTTGTTGTTTTCATGTCCACAGGTGTTTTGCTTGCATGTATATCTGGGCACTAGTGTGTGCCTGGTGTGTAGAAAGATCAGAAGAGGGCATGAGATCCCTGGGACTAGAGTTATGAGTGTTGAGAGCTGCCATGTGGGTACTAGGGCTCCAACCCAGGTCCTCTGAAAGAGCAGCCACTGTGCTTAACTGCTGATTCGTTTCTCCAGCTCATTCCCATATTTCAAATCAGAAAAGTGGAACTCTTGTGATTAACTATCCAGGTAGACAAGGCCAAACCACGACCACACCCAGCTGTACAGGCTTGGAACTTTCATTGTTTTTTTGTCTCCCGTGATCTGTGAAGGGACAGCTTGTGTCTCTTAGGCTGAGAAGGGCCTGAATACATAGCCCTATTTTTACTGAACCAGGGAATGTTGGGAGTTCCTACCCTAGAAATCTATCAATGTGAACTTTTTCAAGATCTATTCAACTTGTGAGGAATTAACCTAGCAGCATTGGTCACAAATTCATTTTTTTCAGTATTTTTTTCATTTATTGAATTTTTTACTTACATTTCATGTGTTATTTTTTTCCTGGTTTCCTGGACATAAGCCCTCTATGCCATCCCCCACCCCTTCTTCTCTAATGGTGTTCCCCATCCAATTTGTCTCCCCCCCATATACACCTACACTGGGGGATCCAGCCTTGGCAGGACCAAGGGCCTCTCCTTCCATTGGTGCCCAACAAGGCCATCCTTTGCTACATATGCAGCTGGAGCCATGGATCAGTCCATGTATAGTCCTTGGGTCATGGTTAAGTCCCTGGGAGCTCTGGTTGGTTGGCATTGTTGTTCTCATGGGGTTTCAAACCCCTGCAGCTCTTCCAATACTTTCACTATTTCCTCCAATGGGAAGCCCAGTCTCAGTTCAATGTTTGCTGCTAGCATTTGCCTCTCAAGAAGAAGGACCACTGAAATGCAGATGCTTCACTCCTTGTTAAAAGGGAGAACAAATATATTCATAGGTCGGGATATGGAGGCAAAAGTTTGGAGCAGACAGTGAATATGTATATATATATATAGATATATATAGATATATATAGATATAGATATATAGATATAGATATAGATATATCAACCAAAAGTAGATAAGATTGATGAAGCTAAGGAGAGCATGATGACAGGATCCTGCTATAGCAATCTACTGGGAGACAGAGACAAATCATGTCAATTACAGGGGCGAATGCTAGCAATAAATCATTGAGCTGAGAACTGGATCCAAAATGGAGGAATTAGAGAAAGGGTTAAAAGAGCTGAAGGGACTCACAACCCCATAAGAACAAAAATGCCAACCAAACAGAGCTCCCAGGGACTAAACCACTACCCAAGGACTATACATGGACTGACCTATGATCCAAATGCTTATGTAGTAGAGCATGGTCTTATTGGGCACAAATAGAAGGAGAAACGATTGGTCTTGTCTAGGTTAGATCCTCAGTGTAGGGGAATGTCAGGAGTAGGGAAAGCGGGACGATGTGAAAGGGAACACGTTATAGAAGAAGGGGAGTGCCATGGTATAGGGGCTCTTATTTCCGGGGAAAAAAGGAAAGTGAGTAATATTTGAAATGGAAATGAAAAAATGTCCAAAAAGAAAACAAAACAAAAAAATCGCATTTAGAGTGTTTAAAAAAAGCCACAATTAGGAAACACAGAATACTATGCCTTTGGTTTTCTTCAAATATTCTCGGGGCTCAGTTCAGATCTGGGTCCAGGCTGGACCAAGTAGGTTCCTGTCGCTGACTGCTCTCATATTCCTGTATCGGAGGCACTGTGCAGTTTCCTCTTGGGCCAGGGATGTGTGCAGAGGTAGACAGAAGTGGCGGTCTGTCCTGTGGTCAGGATCATCCAAATTTCTGGGTGTTCAGTTTTTTCCAAAACAAAATTTGGGTGTTGGCTTCCTGATTGCTTTTAATCTCCCTTATCCCATGCTTTTATTTCCTGGGAAATATTACAGAAAACCTGATGTATATCCCATTAATATATTCAACACTCTCATCCACAAAACAGCATAATTTAGTGGTATCTAAATATTGACAACAAGGTTACACCGTGGGTAAATTTTGCATGATGAACATGGTATTCACAGAGTTGGAAACACAGTCTACAGTGACTGTATAATGGCTTTTGTATCTCAGTCTGACTGGGAAGTAATTATGATGCCCAGTTCCCATGCGAATGCAGACATCCATCGCTACCTGATAGCTGTGGGACTTCAGATGTTGACACTAATGATCAATAAAGAAGGTTCTTAAGAATGAAGAGTTTGAGATTACTGTTTTATTTAAAAGAATACATCCAATTTACTCAATAGTAACCAGATGCGGGTAGTCAATATATACAGTCTATATCCTTATCAAAATAGCGAATCAACTGCAAGAATAAAACAAAAACAAATAAATAACAAACTTTCAAATGAATACAAGAAAAACGAAAAAACCAAAATAATCAAAACTCAAACCAAAATCTAAACAGAGGAATTGTGCTAAACATTCTTTTGCTATTCATTTTGCAGAACAGACTTATACCCCGTGGTTGGCCTTGGAACATAATAGACAAGCAGTTACTGATGGAATGTAAGGAGGTCTCTTCGATTGGAGTGGGGTATGAAGGACAAGACCATCCATTACTGAGTATAAAATACATCACAGACTTTGTCTCAAAGTCTTTCCAATGTTGTGAACTGATCTCCACGACACAATTCTGGATGACCCATCAGGACAAGTACAAATTTACACGTGCACAGTCTTTCTGGATGACCAGCAGCTCTTGATTGATGTGCATCAGCACTTCTCTGGGTCCCTCCAAAAGATTACACTTGCTGGAGAGAGGCGAGGTGAAAGTACGGCCTATTCAATCCAAAGAAGTCAAACTAAAGGAGGAAAATGCAGTCCACAATTGCTATGGACATTACAGATGAGATGCAATAGTGGTGATTTGCTGTGCACACTTAGTTCTCCTCCTGTAGCACTTCTCTCCAAGGGAGATCTTGTCCTGGTCTGTGTCATGTTCGAGTTTCTGCTGGAGAACTTCAGACCTAGCAGAGCAAGGGAATAAAGGTTTAGTGAGTGGTTGTCAATTCAGCTCTCCCTCTTACATCAGCTCTATTCAGTTGGACAATCGAGCATGACCTGTCTGTCAGCTGAGGTCAGTCCCTGCATCCCCAAGTGTCATAGAGTACCTGGGCTTGGATTTATATCTCAGCTTTTCAAACTGCTAGAATTTGAACTGTGGACTATGCACTGTACTGGAATTAAGAGAAAAATGAGCATATTTTCCACTGGTCCAGGTATATTATATTGAATAATAACATTGTAGCTATCTCTGAATCAGGGTTCAAGAGAGGTATGAGCAACCTAGAATGCCATGTGGATGCCTTCTGGAGAACCTGCCCAGAACTGAGGTGAAAGTTCTGATTACGTTAGCACTGAACCTGCCTAGGTTCCATTTTAACCGCTGTACCTGCAAATACACAGAGAAGCCATCTCACATCAAATCCATGGGAATTGCATAGATCCTGTAATCACTGAGAATGTGCTCCATGCAAATCTTCCCATACACACGGAACATTAAAGGTGATTGTGATGTAGAAACAGAACAGCACCCCTGTAAGTCTATGGCTAGTGTAAGGCAATTTGTGAGAGGACAGAAGAGAAAATGTCCTCAGATCTTTCCGGAGAGATCACAGGAAGAAAGGAGTAGAAAATACCAAGAAATCCAGAGGATCATATATATTGTTTCATGGGCAAAATTCACATGAACTGTACCAGAACAATACTCTGAGTAGCTCTTTAGCTGCCTGAGGCTGAAATCCATGTGGGTGGTCATTCACCCAAAAAGGGTATTTATATAGGGAAAGGATATTCAAATGGCTTCTTCCAGCCTGTGTTCCTACCTGAACATTAATGCTTAGTGTAAATATTCCCCAGGATACTCTGGAGGCATAAAAACAAATGTTGAGTGGGATATGTACATAGTGGTCATAGCCTATAGACAGCTCAGTCAGTGATGTGCTGTCCTCCCATAAACCGACATAGACTCAGGGTTCTTTCCCTATTACCAATCTGGCTTAGCAAGTTCCCAAGGCTGTGTAGAGCAGTCTTGTTTCCCAGCAAAGGATCATATGTTGGTGGTGGACTAGACTCCTGTTCTTGTTCACTGTTTCAGACTTTCCCCCACAGAGTGCAGCTTCTTCTAATCGGAGCTCTCTTTACCATAGCCTGAGTGACTTCATGCCCAAAGCTATGCCCCCAATCATAGGAAATCTCCATAACCAGGATCCAAATCAACAAATTTTCTCTACATAATGTGATTGTGCCACAGATATTTGGAGTAAGTAAGTAAAAGCTTGCATGGATTATCTCACACTGAATAAGAATCCATGGAAGGGCTCCACCCTATGGTACATTTTTACTCCTTGGCTGATGGATGTCTGGATAGATTCTCCTTCCAGGCTACTCTGGGACCACTACAACACTGATGCTCCCTAGTTGCAATGGGAACACCTACTCCTTGTTGTGGAATCACTGGGTTAACTAAAACTTCTGTTCCACTTTCTGAACATGACTTCTCATAGGGCTACCTGTTCTTACACTCCCAGACCCATCTGAAGTTCATCATTTCTCCTAACCCCATTGAGGCTGAAATTAACTGAGAGAAAATGATGTTGATTAACAGCACTTGCAGAATGCTACACAGATAACATAGGGGAGCGCTTTAGATTATCTGTGCACCTAAAGGGGCTCCTGAAACTGCCCTGTTCTTGCACCACAGCATAGCTATGGGACTTTTGCTGGATGACGATACAACTCCAAGCAACTCAAATTCTCAATGAATAAAATCCAAGCCAAACTCCCAGGGGAAGCTGTAGTGTGCCAAGGTAGCTGGAAAGAAATGGTAGCAGGCAATGTGGAAAGCAACCTTGGAGAAGACACAGTGAGTGACACAACCTTCCAGTGGGCTTTCACAATTCACAAAGAACAGAGAAGCAGCATAAACTCATGGATTTTATAGAGAAGCCTTGCCCTTACCTCCCTGTACTCCTTTCCTTTGATATGCTCCAAAGGATTTCAATGCAGATCAGTAGTTTTGCCGCTAATCACTTGAAAATCTAATTTTACAGGTGTTTTTGTGTCCTCTTTTTGGGGGGTTGCATTTCTAAAGGACTTTATTGTCCTGCTTCTACACCATAACAAAAAGGGACCTGCAAGCTCCAGGCCTGTACCATTTGTTACCACTGTGAAACACGACTCACTTGAACATATTTCCCACTCCTCCCCCAGACTTCACAAGATAATTCTGTTACAATTTTTTGAAAACAGAATAAATTAATAACTTAAGTGTCCTTTTGCTGTACAGAGCTAGATGGAGATGCCAAATGAATGGGCAGCTGTATTTCATGTTTCATGGATGTAAAGTGAACTCTTAGAGTACTTTTCTCATGAAACTTGGAAATAGAGGGAAACACAGGTTCACTACTGCAAACACACACACACACACACACACACACACACACACACACACACACACACACACACAAACTCTCACCCACGCTCCTATATATAAATTCCCATACCGAAAAGACTTGAAAAGCACCCAGCATTAGAAAAACACACAGAATGAGCATAAACATGCTCAGCCACTGCTGGTAAACACACACACACACACACACATACACACACACACACACACACACACACACACACACACGCGCGCGCGCTCACATACACGCACACACAGATACAATCACATGCACAAATGAAAACTTTGCTCTTATGCAGCACATTTCCTGTTGAGTGAGGAATTAGTGGGAACAATGCTGTGTACAAGTCTCTTAGACTCAAGCAGGCTGTGCTGCCCTGGCCTGTACTCATTTCCACTTCAGGAAACCTTTCTATGCAGATACTTGATGGTCCTACAAGTAAGTTACATGTTCTGCACAGATAGCCTAAACAACACAACATCAAATTCCCAAGAGAGAGATTTCTAGGAAAAGACTCCATCAAGCTCTATGCTGACTCATCATAGGCCCCTCACTAAAACTACCCTGTTTCCTTCATAGAAGACTTTGGAAGCATCAGAGAAGACAGTGACTCACGGTCAGTTACCAGGAACTTTTCATCACATTAGAGTTCATGTGATATTAAAACAACCTCAATGTCAGTCAGAAGGAGGCTAAATAAATAACATACAGTGACTTTTCTGAAATGCAGCACTGTGTACAATATTGAGAGGGAATCTATCCTGAAAGAATGCCGTGCCCATGATATAGTCAGCAAAGCAATGTCAGCAGAGGGATGCACTCTAGGATTCCATGCAAGATCATGGTGAAGCCAATAAGACAAACCAGAATCTTCCCGGGGGATACCTCTGTTCAGGTAAAGTGAAGAAATCTAATCCTTATTTTGAAAATAACTGAATGGTTTAAGAATGTGTTGAGACAAATAAGAGAGGGGGCTCCACCTGGAACTGGACCTGTGATGCAAAGACTGCTGGCCAGCACAAAACAGGAAGCTTCATGTTTGTTGAGAGACCTAGGCTTAAAGGACTAAGTTGGGTAATGACTGGACAAAATTCCATGTCATTAAGTGGCCTCCCCGCATGCTCCCTAAGATGCAGGTCAGCACAGCAATGCACCTTTCTGGGTGAGAATTGGGGGTACATACGGATAACTTTGTTCTTGAATCTCAAATCTCTCATGCCAACCCTCAGCCTTTGAGAAACCTTTTCACATCCTTGCTCTTCTAACCAGCTTCAGATTGTAAGGCCCAGATATGAACTCTCCAGGAGCACTCAGATAAGACAGGACTGACATGCTGCTCCTCAGGCTCTGTAGTTACCCAAGATCTATGAAGCATGAAGTCACCATCTTCATATACAGGGAGAAGAGGGGAGGAAGGACAAAAGCCACCACAAATGACAATGAGAACCATTTCTTTGCCATTTCCACCAGGCTCTCCTCCTTGAAAACTACTTACTTCCTGGAGTCTCACACGATCCCTGTAAAGAAAATGAGCTCCAGGCTTTTGCTTCATCCCTCAAAGCCCTGTTCTAGTCTAAAGAGGGGCTCCCACATAGCACCCTCCACACATAATGGCATGTAGTGCTGTGCTGTGTGATCAACCTATCTCCCTTAATAAACTGCAGATTCTCGAAGAGCAGGAGCATTTGCTTTCCAAACATGCAGTTTCTTGAAAAGGGGCTATCTCCACAGAAAGCCTTGTAAACCATCACATAAATGAACACTTGGATGAGACCTAGGTCAGGACATGGATCAGTCAATAGACAGTAACATTGGTTTGTCTATGTTTATGGTAAGACATGAGGACAACCTGACCCTGAGGCCTAACCCTACCTGCTGTTGCTTGGCTCTGGGGTCACAGATGTTCATTCCGGCCTCTTCACAGAGCCTCTTTGCCTCCACAGAGGATGCTGGCCGTTCAGTCTGCTCCACCAGCAGTTCTCTCTTCTCATTCAGCAAAATCTGTATATTGTTCTTCAATTGAGCTTGTTCACGCAGGAGCTGGGAGTGCCTGATGCTGAACCACAAACAAAAAATGGTAAATCCCAGGCAGCTTCTATTTGCCTGTCACTCTTGCAAGTCCAGTCATCCCTTCAAGGGCCCTCATCCCCAGACATCCCCAGACTAGAGCCACACTATACAAGTTAGCACCAATTAGAGGAGGTCAAATCCAGAGGACACATTCCACATGAATCAAAGTACTTCTGAAAATCCTGACACTAAGACGGTTTATATAAATCCAGGAAGAAGAGATGGTCCATATGGGTGCTTATATGTCCATGGTATGCTAAAACCATCTTCACGTAGTGGGGAAATCCCCTCTGAGGGGTAGTTGAAGACCCAATAGCTATACAATCTTTCCATGTGTTTCTCATGCATCACAGATCTTTAAATCTCCTGTCAGAGTCCTACAGATTCAGAGTTGATTGATATTCCCATCATGGTGCAAATCTTTTCTATCTAGAGGATCCTTAATGGGGAAAATAACAATTGGAGGGTCTTCTACACCCTTCACATGTAGGACAACTGAGTCCAAGAGCTACAAATCTAAGACCCTTGCCAGGAGGCAGCCTTCTTGTTAAGAGTCAGACACTACAGAACCAGAGCCCTGACTTTGGTTCAAAGTCACACAGGACAGAAGCATTCCCTGCCTAGTGCTGGGTTCTCATCTCTGTCAGCGACTCACCGGTAGGAACTGTTCACTTGTATGAGCTCCTTGTACCTCTCCATGGCATCACTTATTGAGTTGGTCATCATTTGCATAGCCATCATTCTCATCTCATGTTCGGATTGAAGTACTGGCAATTCGACATCCAGCCTGGGTAAGGTCATGGCCAAAGGAACAAATAACGTTTTGAATTCATGATTTCAGAATTAGGTGAAATGTAAATAAAAAATATATAATAAAAAAGTTCAAATTCAAGGAATGGTGGAAGGGAAGAAAGTGGCAAACTCAAAAAACCCGACCAAAACGCAACAGTGAGACTCCATCCACAGAAAATATTTCCATGTAAATAAGCAAACATTTGTTTTGAAATAAGGACTCCTTGGAATCCTGGGAGATATGGTTCTGCAAACACAATATAGACCAGGCAGGAAAAAATGCACAACAGGAATGAGACTCCAACAACAATTCTTTCAATAAACCAATAGTTAAAAAAAAATAAAAAAAAAAATCAAAATGCAAATCAGGCAAAAGAGTTTATTTTTATACCACATACTTGCTCCTTTTGAAATAAGGTCCTATTTGTGCTGATTCTTTCCTGGGCACAGGACAACAGAGCCAGGTTACCAGGTCCAAGGAGCTGACTTTCAAGAGTTCGCCAGGTAAGCATGAAGGCATTGACTAATTCTGTAAGAAGTTTCCTCCAGTCTGTGCCACAGCTTGGGTCCAACAGATAGTTGTTATGACATTTCCTTTGTTTTGAAAACAGGGATTCTCAAACCTTGTTTCCTATTGTTCCATGAATTCCCAGAGGGCATATTTACTTTGACAGGGAAGAGGATTAGTAACCCCTCCTTCCCTCAGGAGAGTCCTATCTACCACCTAAGTAAATAGAAGATGCAAAGTGCTCTGTTGATCCATGTGGGCTTCCACAACATCATGACCTGCAAACTGTCCATCACACAAATCCTCAGGTCCCATCAAACTCCCCAGACTCCCTGACCGTGAGCATAAAACCCACAAATACTTTCACATACATACATACCAACCCATACACAAACACAAGTAGAATCCCAACTACATGCATGGAGGTGCCATAGAATCAGTGTATAATGAACAAAATCAGAGGAAAAGAGTGATGACGTGCAGGCATTTCATTCCCTCACTTAGTTGCAGCAAGTGTGACCAGGTCCTTCCAGCTGTTGACAGAACCAATGCATCTCCAACCACCTCAGGCTAAACTACAAAACAGGTTAACCCTAAACACACAGCAACTAGCTTATCTCACAAGCCAATGCCTGCCAAATCTCCTTAAAATCCAGGATGAGAGGTGAAACTCTCTCGTGCTATGAGGAAATCTTGGGTTAGCAGAGAGAGAGAGAGAGAGAGAGAGCACAAGACAGTGAACAGGTTACTGGGCATAATGACTACCTGTGGTCCCATTCATCATAGATATAAAGGTCCAGGATTTGATAAAGTTCATCCCTCTCAAATTGACACTTCTGGATTTCAAATTTGAGTTCCTCCAGTTCCTTTAGACACTCCTCTTGCTGACTGATGACATTTTGGGATGATGCCTTCCTACCAAAACCTGTAGATAGATAAACCCAAGTGAATTTTCTTATTTGATGGCCCATGGGAGGAAAAGACCATTCTGAATCCCAAAAGGAGTTTGAGGAAGGGGAAATGGTAGAGACTGGGTGAATCCCTGAAAGAGCAGAAAAGCTTTCTTAAAGGTGGATTCTTAAGCTATGTCCCTCTTCCCATCCTCTAATGCCATACTCGTGCCACACTCACTATTACAGGACCCCTCACCCTGACTAATACGTAAACATCTGGGACATTGTTATCTCATATCAGATGTGGTGCAGTTAATCCTGGAGTTTATAATGCTTAGCATCACCAAGCTCTAATCATGTGTGTTCCAGCCCAAAGTGTCTGAGAACTCAATTCATGACTAGGGGTGCATCCTTCCTTGTTCTCGCCATCAGAGACTTATGTAACCTACAGTAATCTAGAGGATGAAGTGCTTCAACTCCCAACCATGGATGGTCACATTGTTAATCTCACAGTGCCTCCTCCTGCCATTCATTGACACTCACAGTTAAAAAGCTCCCAGAAAAGACACTGAAGGCTTACCACTTTCTGGCTTTCTCTCAAATTAAAGATCAGGAACTCCTGACTCTTGGTTTGCCTTTGAGAAATCCCAAGGCTCCTGCTTGTAAGGCCTAGTCTTAGAAGGCACATCTCAAACCTACCTCCTTGAGGATGTTCCCCAACTCTGCCCAGGACTCACCAAGCCTTCCCCAGAATGATCTCCTCCTTCCTGTTCCATTAGAGAGGGGGTCAGCTTCCCTCTGACCTGGTGTGGTCTCTCCTTGATCTCCCCTTTCCTTCCGAAATAGCCTGAGCAGCTGGCGAAACATGCCTGCTTGTGAACCCAAAGGGAACTGAAGGAATATCCCAAAGGCAGTTGGTGTCACCACAACACTGGTGACATCACAGAAGATTCTAGGGATCTCTTAGATACAATAGATTGTCCAGTGAACGCCTTACTGGTGATGTCACTGGAAAATTCTATGGCCTACCTACTAACCAGCTTTCCCCACACTGATGAATTTCTGTGGGGACCCTTTCCTCCAGTCTCTCATGTGTCACTGGGAATACCATTTGGCAACCTCTATTCCAAAGCTAGATATTTCTCTCTGCTTCATTAGAAGTCAACAATGGTTTTGCTGGGGAGGGTTGCTTACAACCCTGAATTGGAGAACAGATTTTCCTTAGCACCCAAATCTCTAGGGACCAAGGAGCAGGGAGATTTTTCTTAAAAGTAAATCTACTACTCGAGACAATGCATGTGACACATGTTTCGATTCCTAAGCTTTTCCCATTTTCTGGAGGCCAATATATTTCTTCTATACCTCTGAGTGTATAAAACCTGGAAATATTTGCTTACTGTGCAGTCCTTGACAGCTGACATTGTTTCCATTTACATATCCATGTATTTCACAAAATCAATGGTCTATAATCCTATTTTTTTGCAATAAAAACTCCTTTTCCTTGGGAACATAGGGATCAACTACAGGGCATATATAAAATAATAAATTTCTGTCCCTTTTATATATTATGTAGGACATCCTTCCTTTCTCAAATATAACAAGACAATTAAATTGGACATCAGTGAGCAAATATCAACCTGGACCATGTGTTACCACATTGTAACCACATAGCCATCCCTTCTCCAATATCATTCTTTCTGAATTTCCAAGTCCAATCATGAGGATATTGGGGCTACACTCTGAACTTTTACTCATAGCAAACATAAAAATCAGGCAGATGGGCAGGGAGTGGAATGGCCTAAGGTTAGGCTAAACCTCAATTTTACTGGGTCCATAAGTTCAGGAGGGAGTCCATTTGGCATTGTCATCTGTGGCTTCTGTGTTCTTATCCTGGGTGTGCTGACTCTGTGGTACGATGCCACCTAACCTCACAGATGTCAGGGTGAAAATCATGTATGACTTTTCTGGGAAGAACTCTGCCTTTTCCTACCATCTGGAGTTATACAACATCACTATGCAAAGCTCAGAAGAGAGGGGTGGAGATTGTGGAGGCCTTAGAAGTTGAGGATCTTTTCTGATTAAGGCACATATTTTTTCCTATGTAATTTTTCCCTTGCTCTTTCACTAATGATGGTTGACTTCATTCCTGGCCTGAAGTAAACTGGATTCCAAGGTTTTGGATTAGGGAAGCCCCTATTTTTGAGATGACAGGCCCAGCAAGGGATCCCACTGCATACAGGTTCCTATGCCCAAGGAAGTTGTTGCTGCAGAATCACAGCATGGGGGCAGCAGCACAGGATTTCTCCCAGCTTTCTCTCCTGCACCTGCTGCAACTGTAATAAGGCTGTTTGTTTGTTTGTTTGTTTGCTTTTTATTGGAAATACCTACAAAGCTGGTCAGAGTTAATACATGCCTTTAATCCCAGCACCCACAAGGTATTTTTGGTTTTGCTTTTGTTTTTGTTTTATTTCATTTCATTATTTCTGTAATTGTTGTTAGGATTCTTATTGTTTTCTTTGGTAATTCCCTCTAGCTCTTCACTCTGTACCTAGAATGTGAAGCCCATGCTCTGCATGGTCCTGTTATTCATGTTAAGGATTTTATTCTTACCACCAACACCACAGATGATCACATTATTTACTTTCAAATCAGGAAAACAGGCATAAAGAAGAGAGCTATGTTGTTTGGTCTCAGGTAACCAGCCAATCAGGAGTGTAGCATGGCTTCCCAATGTTTTGGATCAGGTTAGCTTCTGTTATTGAGATGAAAGGCCTCTGCTGAAGCCTCCAGTTGAGTAACAGAGAGCCTGGAAAGGCTGAAAGAGTGGTTGCACCTTGAAGGTGAAGGCTGGCCCTTCAGTGCCTCTGCAGCCTGAGGCAGAGTTCTGTTGGGAACACAAGAGCACTTGGCCAGAGATCATAGGGGACTGCATTTTGGTTGAGCCCTGAGACCTGGATGAGCAGAGGCCTCCACAGTCCTGATAAAGGGAAGCAGAGCCACATAGATGTGAGGGAACAATGGATCTTTGATCTGTGTGTTATCCACTTCATTTATCTTTGCTGTGTACATAGTATATGTAAATGACAAGGGCATCCTACTTTATCACATCTAGTCTCTCTAGATGTTAAAGCATGTGCAAGTGTAAACACAGTAGAGTTAGTTCAGCAATACATTGTGTCCCATTTTGTTAAAGACCTTTATTTTATTTCTATTTATATATTTTTTTCTTTTTCACTTTACGTTCTGCTCACTGACTACTGATACCTAATTACTCTCTCCCACAATCCTTCCCCAATTCTCCTGGCACAGTCTTCTCTGAGTGTATGAGGGCCAACTGTCTCAGTACCTCCCTTCTTTTACCAAAGCCTTTCCTGGGGGCATTCGTGAGGATGCTGGTTTTGAATGCCTTGGACTTGGCTTTCTTCATGCTCCAATTTGCTGGCTTTGAGAAGTTTTTGAAGGACTGTCTAGGAACTTGGTACTTCATCCAGATGGTACACAAGAGGCAATGGTTTTGTTAATATTCCTGAGAGTATATTTCAATCAAACCTCTCCTACTAATATCCTAACAATGACAAAGGTAATGGGAGGCCATTAATTCAAGGCCCATACCTAAACACATTAAAAGCAATACAGAGCAAGCCAGTAGCTAACATTAAAGAAATGGAGAGAAACGTGAAGCAATCCTTCTAAATCAGGGCCTAGGCAAGGCTACCCACTCTCTCCCTACTTATTCAATATAGTTCTTGAAGTCCTAGCCAGAGAAATGTGCTCAAAGGGATACAAATTGAAAGGGAAGAATTAAATTATTAAATTTTAATTTTACTGAGTATGTTAAATCAAAAGCATATTAAAACTCCAAAGAAAACAAAACAGCTTTTTAAAACCCCAAACAGAAAAGTATCAAACTCTCAAATCAGTCTTTTTTTCTTTGCCTTTCTGTTATCAAATTAATATAAATCTTAACACTCCCACATTAATGTCGACTGCCTTTAGAAATGAATGAATTCTGTTCCTATTCCTTAATACTACTGTGTTTAATGCATGTTTTGAAATAGCTCTTTCTTGAATAACACCATATAAGCCCCACTGCCATCTCGAAATTTTCAGAAGTTAATAGAGACAACACCATCTTTTATTTTCAGGTAGTCTATACACACAACTCACCTTTTCCTGATTCTGATCCAAACCATTTACAATCAACATACAGTAGAAACATGAATTTTTCCAAGTAGAATTTATTGAGAATGTGTGTACGGAAGAGGTAATGCAGCAGAACACAACAAACATGGACTTAGTCAAAATACCTACATGTATGTCTCTTACTAAGTTAAGTTATAAGCAGTGTGCTTACCAGAGTGGATCTCTGACAGATTACTCTGAAAATGACTAAAATTGGTGAACTCATTTTATAAAGTATAAAGTAGTATGCTGTATTTGAATTTGTTTCAATGAAGTTAGAAAAGTCTTCCCCCTAAATTTTACTATCTTAGCTGGCTTTATTAACTGAATTGAATTTTAGTAATTATGTCACACCCACTCAAAATTGATTTATGAAACTTAATAGGTAAATACTGAATATTAAGGGAAAGCTAGAATACATAACTTGTTTATATGTGTGCATACATATCAAGAAGTTAAAAATGTCAATTGGTTTTTAAAAGATTAACTTAATAAAAAACTTTAGAAATGAAAAATTGTCAAATCATTTTTTGGTTTTATCTACTTAAGTCCACATTTGTTATTTTGTTTTCCTACATGAGAATTACCTTATTCCTTTGAACAGTAAATCCCCTTTGTGATATTTCATGCTAGTGAAATGGCAGGGAGTAAGATTATTAATTTTTTTCCTTCTTTTAATATATTACAATTTAAGTTTTATTCTAAATGGAACTATTATATATGCTATACATCTCAGACTATTTAGAACCAGACATGATTTGCTTTCCTAACAGACAATCTATCCATTTCTACTCAATTTTTTTATTCAAAAATAAACTCAAAACATAAAACATTAGTTCTCTAATTTTTATAGGATTCCATTTCTCAATTTCCCCTTCTTGTATGGATGAATTTAGAATATAGTTGCATTTTATGGTTCTTTTTACTGGTGTCTGTACCACAATACATGGATATATTTCAACTTAGAAGTGTAATATTTCACCAGTTAACCAGAGTATAAGTTATAATGCACCGATTCTCAGTTCTGCGGGGGTAATTATTAAATGGCTTAGAACATTTCTGGATGTCATCCGTGAAGTAAACTTTTGGCATCTAGTAGGCAGCCAGGGATATTTCCTAAGAAAGGATTCCCTTAACAAAGCATTACTGGGATCAAACCCTGTACAGGGATGTGATAAAAAATCCTGTTATTTAGCTCAGTGGTAGAGCGCTTGCTTAGCAAGCACAAGGCCCTGGGTTCGGTCCCCAGCTCCAAAAAAAAAAAAAAAAAAAAAAAACAAAAAAAAATCCTGTTATGGTTACCTCTAGAACTAAAGATCAAAATAATTGTTTAGGAGAACTTGCTTTTCATTGTTCAAAATATTGGTTTCCTTGCGTAAAAAAATGAGAAAAAAAATCTCCTATGTCTTCTAATTGTATTCTTTATACAAAAGTAAAATGAATGAGAAAAGTTTAATGAGAAGGAAAATAAAGCATTAAATATCATAGGATGCTTGATTTGGGCTTTAACTACCTGTTTCACCTGAGTAAATATAAAATCTGTTTCGTCTTAATAGTGTATCATATATTAAAGAAAGCACACCATATCCTGGTCCTTACCCAGTAGGTGACACTCAAAACCAAGAAAGCAAAGAACTCCATTTTAATAAGACCTAATGCCTACTGTGTGCTTAATATTGTTTTATTTAAAACACCCACGACAGATAAATGCTTTAGTTACTTCTTTTAAAATATGATCAAAACCACTCGACAACCAAATACTTGTAAGTCAAACTGTGATGTTCAAGAAAGTGTAAGTTTTAAAGTTAAGAGATAGGGCCTTATTATGTAACTCTGACTGGCCTGAAGCTTGCTATGTACACCAGACTGGCTTCAAACTCATGCCTCTATTTCTTGAGTACAACAGATTTTACAGGATGTCTTACATTGCCAAAGTTGACTTGAATTTCTAAAGGGCTCAAGTGATCCTCTTGCCTTGGCTTCTGGCCCCACTAACCCCAATAGTTGAGATTTTCCCCACACCTACATGCCCACTACTGACCCTGGTGGAAAGTATAACCTTACCCACCAGTAGACTGTAATAGCATACTGAAAACAAATTGTATTAAACTTAAGGCAGATTAATTATATCTCCAAATGAGCTATGAGTTAATGAGAATATTAGAATAACCAGCAATGAACTTGTTGGCTAGCACACACACTTTCCTATTATGTATAGTAACACATTCCATTATATTTGAATATCCACATATCAAATATTGCTAGAAGCTGAGAATAGTTATTAAAAGATTTTAGGATAATGTTTTTGAAATGTAAGTAAATCACTATGCTAAGCAAATTTCCATGTATGTCACAAATATACCCTATATAAAGCCTGAAGTCATCACATTTCTGACACTAATGTAGTGAGTAAACTGTCCAGTATTGTGCGATCTTAATTATTGTGATAGATAATTCACAATTGTGATTCACAATTTTTACAAATGATTACTAAAGTCCAACTGAATTTTAACATCTGTCGTAAACTGTATAAATTTCTTCCTTTACCTTTAAAATGAAAAAAATTATAAACGAGATGCAACATCCAAGGGATTTGTGACTAAATGGCCATCAGCGTTTGCAGTACTGATTCTGAGGCAGAGTCTTACAGTAGCCTAAGCTACCCTGGAAGCTACAAAGCCAGAGTCCTGGGGTGGGGTAGGGATTTCAGCAGGTGTCCTGTCCAGCTATCCCCTCCTTCACCCTTCCCCCAACCCGACTCAGGCCTCTGGTTCCTCCCCAGCCCACTCACACCAGAGCTAAACACTCAAGCTGAGGCCAAGCCTCCTCCACTGCTCAGGCACCACTGTCAACAGGGCCTGGCCAATGGCGGCCTGCGAAGACCCTGCCTCCAGCCTCCCAAAAACCATACTTACTGAGTCAGGGAGACAGGGCTGCCATCCAGAAGTCCACAGGCCCTGCCACTGCCAGCCTAGGCGTCACCTGGCAGAGGAGCCCGCGCCCGCTCCTACCCGGAAGCCGCCCCTGACTAGGGCCTGGGCCGCAGGGTGGGGGCTGGGTGGCGGCCGGCCTGCCCCAAGGCACCTCCCCCCAAAGGCGGGAAAGGGCTGTCACGTGACGCCCAGGTCGTGCACGTGGCCCACCCTGGAGCAGCCTGAGGTCCCCAGGGCTGCCCGTGGCCACCAGCCTCCCGCCATCTCCCGGGGCCCCTCAGTGCTTATGTAGGACCCAAAGTCAGCAAGGCCATGACTCCCGCCCTCCAGGCCTTACCCTGGGGGCTGTCCCGTGGGGAACCCAGCACCGGAAATACGAAGGAACCCCTTTTTCCCTCTCCCCCATTTCTTCGTGCTACATCGAAAAAGCCGAATTTCAACCTCCGTGTAAGGAGTCTGTGGCTTTGGGCTGGTCTTGCACTGTCACTCAGGGCCTGCCCTCGACTCACCATGATGGCTGCAGGGGGTCCGGTGGAAAAACTTGAAGATGGTACAGAAGCCACGCGGCTAGCAGCTACTCGGGACAGCTGCGGAGTGGCGGCCTGGCCACCAACGGGCAAAAAGTCGCGGAGGCAGTGGAAGGAGAGCCAAGGGCCTCGGAGACAATGGTGTCGTGAAGCGAGTGTGGGGAGAGTCACTGAGTGACTGAGGCGTGGGCGGCGCGCCCCCGGGGATGACTGTGCCAGGCTGGCCTCGTGGTGGGCTTCAGCCAATGGGCGGCAGCGCTCGGCCCTCTCAGGGGGGCTGGGGGACCCACATCGCCCACCTGAGTACGTGAGGGGTGCGCGTGGGGCATGCGTGAGGAACAGTTCTCGGGGCGAGCTACGCCCGAGCCCCACAGACAGACGGACAGACACACAGACAGACAGACAGACTCACCCCACTCCCGGGTCCCCCAGAACCGTGTCTGAAGACCCTTTGGAACACGTCCTGTGCAGAACTGTGGTCAGAGTTCTCTCAGGAAAGCATTTATTCAGGTCATTCCTCAAAATGGCGCCTTTGAATACATAGGGTTATCCGGTTGGAAAAGCCCGGCGACCGAATGGAAAAGTAACGAAACGCACCTAGAAATAGAAAATAACACGCACCTCTAGACAGAAGGCCTCGCCTGGCGGACCCCTTCGCCCCTTTCGCCAGCCACATTTAGGAGGTTGAGTCCGGTTGCGTGTTGGAGGACAGGCTCACAGGCTGGCCCTTCAGCCGTCAGGACTTTTTCCCCCCGTTTTTTCCCCCTTTCGGATAAGGGCCTGAATTATCAGGTACAAGGGACACAGCAGTGAACACGCACGAGAATATTTCTCCCCTCGTGGCATTTAAGTTGTGATGCGAGCGTTTCCTGTAGGCTTGACAGAAACAAGCTAGGCCGGCTGAGAGGATTCTAGAACATTCTCAAGGTCGGAGAAATGGGGCCTACCTACAGCAAAGCCGCGCTGTAGGGTGGTGGGTGGAGATAATCTCGTATCACTGAACAGCTTGAGCGCCTTATTCCATCATGACTACCTTTTGTAGTGATGAAAACTATTACTTTTTTTTTTTTTTTTTGAACTGGCAAAACGAGAGACTTAAAACCGCCATTAACTATATAGAAATGCTGGATAAAATGATAATAAAATAGAAAATAAAAATAAAATAAATAGGGATGGATGCACCCACTTAAAGGGAGGGAAATTCCAAGGTCTCCAAAATGAAGACAAGTTGGAAACTGCAGTGGTGAAGATCTGATTCTCCCCTGGCCTTTGATAGGTAACTACATTGTGGTGTGAACGGTATAACAACGGTATAACGGGCCTGGACTCTCCTAATTTTAGTACAGAGAAAAAAACAACACCAAACAGATCTGGAATGGTTGGTTAATGTGCAGGGATAGATGGTTCTAACCTCTAGCTCTAGGCAGAGATATGTGGGCTGGAAGGAAAACTTAGAAATAGTGCAGACAGGTGTGGAACTGAGCACCCTGCAGCATTCCAGTACTCTGGAAAGGCATGATCACCCTAAGGAAAAAATATGGACTTGGGGAATGGAGAGCATCAGAGAGATTAGAGCAAAACCCCACATCATTTAAGTCTGATTAGAATTTGACGCTCTTCACCTGCATTTCCGGAGTTTGGCATTTATATTTATGACATGTTTATAACCAGAATCTCAAAATGAAAATAGGCTTTCCCAATTCACTATCCATTTCCTGCAAAGATTCTTAGGCATGTGTTTTTTAAATGTTGGAAAAAGGAGGGACTGGAAGGGGTCCTCACAGAACAGGACTTTTCAAAGAGAACCCTACTGGAAGTAGGGCTTAGGGGTACAATCTCCTAACCCCAGCTGCTTGGGAGGAGAGGCTGTGAGGCAAAGAAACCAAAAGTTCAAGGGTGCCCTGACGATTTACCAACACTGTTTCAACATAAAAGGAAAGAGAGAACTGCAGAGGATGCTTCACAGGAGAGTGCTTGCCCAGCACGTTAGAAGGATGTCCTGGCTTAATTCCCTGTAAGCACTCTCTCTGTCTTGCCCTCTCT
>NC_046157.1:132857773-132898603 GCF_011064425.1 Rattus rattus
GGCGGTGTCTCAGGCAGGGCTCCTGCCTCACCTGGGCCCTCTCCCACGGGAGCCCAGAGGCCTTATACAGTTTCCTCTTGGGCCAGGGATGTGGGCAGGGGTGGGCAGTGTTGGTGGTCTCTTCTGCTCTGCAGCCTCAGGAGTGCCCACCTGACCAGGCGGTAAGTTATCTCTCCCACGGGTTCTGGGAGCAGAGAGCCCATTTGTCAATTCTTGATCTTAGAACAGAAGCTATTGGTGTTCTGTTCAGGAAATTTGACTCTTCCCCACTTTTTTCTTCTTCTATTAGTTTGAGTGTATCTGGTTTGATGAAGTCCTTGATGCGACTTGCGCTTGAGCTTTACAGGGTGATAAGCATGGATAGGCCTGCATTCTTCTACATACTTGACCTCAGTTGAATTTGGCACCATTTATTGAAAATGTATCTTTTTCCACTGGATGGTTTTAGTTCCTTTATCAAAGATTAAGTGACCATAGATGTGTGGGTTCATTTCTGGATCTTGAATTCTATTCCACTGGTCTACCTGCCTGTCTCTGTACCAATAATATATATATATATATATATATATATATATATATATATATATATATATCACTATTGCTCTTAGTACTGCTTGAGGTCAGGGATGTTGATTCCCCAAGAAGTTCTTTTATTGGTGAGTATAGTTTTCCCTATCCTGGGTTTTTTGTTATTCCAAATGAATTTTCAAGTTACTCTTTCTAGCTCTATGAAGAATTGCATAGGAATTTTGATGGGGATTGCATTGAATCTGTGGATTGCTTTTGGAAAAATGACCATTTTTACTATATTAATTATGCCAATCCATGAGCATGGGAAGTCTTTCCATCTTCTGAGATCTTCCTCAAATTCTTTCTTCAGAGACTTGAAGTTCTTGTCATACAGATCTTTCACTTGCTTGGTTAGAGGCACTCTAAGTTATTTTACAATATTTGTGGCTATTGTGAAAGGTCATTTCCCTAACTTCTTTCTTATCCTGCTTATTCTTTGAGTAGGGATGGCTACTGAGTTGAATTAATTTTTGTGCAGGTACTTTGCTGAAGTCGTTTATGAGTTCTGTGGTGGAATTTTTGGCATCACTTAAGTATACTATCATATCATCTGCAAATAGTGATATTTTGACTTCTTCCTTTCTAAGTTGTATCCGTTTGAGCTCCTTTTGTTTTCTGATTGCTCTGGCTAGGGCTTCAAGTACTATATTGAATAAGTAGGGAGAGAGTGCGCAGCCTTGTCTAGTCCCTGATTTTAGTGGAATTGCTTCAAGTTTCACTCCATTATTTTAATGTTGGATAATGGTTTGCTATATATCGCTTTTACTATGTTAGTCTATGTCTATTTATTGGGGGAATTGAGTCCATTGATGTTGATATATTAAGGAATAGTGTTTGTTGTTTCCTCTTTTTTTTGGTCTTAGAGATAGACTTATGTTTGTGTGTCTCTTCATTTGTTTCTGTTGCAAGGAGATTACTTTCTTGCTTTTTCTAGGGTGTAATCTTCTTGATTTGTAGGATGATGTCATTATGCAGGTGAAGGCAAGTACAAGATAGTATGAGGTCTATTATTGGATGAGAGGGCAAGATGGACAGGAGAAAAGTTGTAGTGGGAGTAGGAGACTGGAGCGACGGGGGAGAAGCAGCCCAGAGAACATAGAGGCAGACGTTAAGATTCCTCTCTACACATTTATAGGGTGTTATGAATATTCTTAAGGGATGGATATGTGCAGAGCTTTGTATGTTGAGGTGGGCAATTATATCTTATCAATTGGATCAGAGGTTATTGTGTTGTGTGTTCTTTCATGTGGTGCTTTAATAGAATTCAAGAGAGTATGAGGTGGCTGGAAACACTGTGCCACCACAGAATTGGGATGTGTATGTCTAGCATGGTGGCAACCTGCCTTGGGAACTAAATGGGTAGAGAGATTGTTGCCAGGCTCAGAGAGTAGCCATCGGCAATGTGATATGGGATAGAGCAAAGAGAGTGAGACACCTTGCTGTCTGAGATGAAGATATCTACCAGACATCTTGGGACATTGTGGTGCTGGTTCTAGTGTGGGGTAAAAAACAGCTTTTTATTTGAATTTTACAGCAAAACCTTGTATTGGTGTTTTCCATCTATTATCTTTTGTAGGGCTGGATTTGTAGAAAGATATTGTGTAAATTTGGTTTTGTCATGGAATATCTTGGTTTCTCCATCTATGTTAACTGAAAGTTTCACTGGATATAGTAACCTGGGCTGGCATTTGTGTTCTCTTAGGGTCTGTATGAGATCTGCCAAGGGTCTTCTGCCTTTCATAGCCTCTGGTGAGAAGTCTGGTGTAATTCTTTTAGGTCTGCCTTTATATGTTACTTGACCTTTTCCCCTTACTGCTTTTAATATTCTTTCTTTGTTTTGTGCGTTTGGTGTTTTGACTATTATGTGACGGGAGGTGTTTCTTTTCTGGTCCAATCTATTTGGATTTCTGTAGGTTTCTTGTATTTTTATGGGCATCTCTTTCTTTAGGTTATGGAAGTTTTCTTCTATAATTTTGTTGAATATATTTACTGGCTCTTTAAATTGGGAATCTTCACTCTTTTCTCTACCTATTATCTTTAGGTGTGATCTTCTCCCTGTGTCCTTGATTTCCTGTATGTTTTGGGTTAGGAGCCTTTTGCATTTTACATTATCTTTGATGGTTGCCTCAATGTTTTCTATGTTTTCTATGGTATCTTCTGCCCCTGAGGTTCTCTCTTCTATCTCTTGTATTCTGTTGGTGATGCTTGCATCTATGACTCCTAATCTCTTCCCTAGGTTTCCTATCTCCAGGGTTGTCTCCTTTTGTGCTTTCTTTATTGTTTCTATTTCCATTTTTAAATTCTCAATGGTTTTGTTCAATTCTTTCACCTTCTTGGTTGTGTTTTCCTGTAATTCTTTAAGGGATTTTTATGTTTCCTCTTTAAGGGCTTCTACTTGTTTACCTGTGTTCTCCTGTATTTCTTTAAGGGAGTTATTTATGTCCTTCTTAAAGTCCTCTATTGTCATCATGAGATGTGATTTTAAATCCAATTTTTGCTTTTCCACAGTGTTTGGATAACCAGTATTTGCTTTGGTGGGAGAACTGGATTCTGATGATGCCAAGTAGTCTTGGTTTCTGTTGCTTAGGTTCCTGTACTTGCCTTTCCTCATCAGGTTGTCTCTGGTCTTAGCTTGTTTTGCTGTCTCTGACAGTGACTTGACCCTCCTGTAGGCCCGTATGTCAACGCTCCTGTAGACCTCTTTTCTTTCAGCCAGATCTGGGAGCAGAGAGCTGCTCCTGGGTGTGTGTGTGACCTGAAGCCTCCAGGTGGGTTGCTTGGCACAGAAGAGTTGGTCTTCTCTCCGCTCTTGGATGTGTTGGTGCTCCTGGAGACTGACTTTCAGCTTTTGGTGCAGGCAGAAACCCAAAGGGTCCTGCAGCTGACTGCTTCTAGGTCCCTGTGCCCAGAGGGCACAAAGGGCACTAGGTAGGTTCCTCTTGGGACAGGAATGTGGGCATAAGTATTGCCTTCCCTGAGGTCTAAGGATTGTCAGGATTTCTGAGGGTCCAGCTCTCTCCCCCATGGAATTTGGGTGTAGAGAGCTGTGGGACCTCTTCAGTTCAGTTCCAGGGGCAGGCAGAAACCAGCAGGTTCCTACTGCTGACTGCTCCTATATTCCTGTGTTCAGAAGCAGGTTCCTCTTTGGCCAGGAATGTGAGCAGAAGTGGAGGTCTCCCCTGAAGTTTCAGGATTGTCCATGCCTCTGAGTGTGAGTCCAACTCTCTCCCCCAAGGGATATGGGTGCAGGGAGCTGTCAGACGGGTTCAGCTCCGGGCACAGCCAGAAACCAGAAGTGTCCTATCCCAGATGACTTCTGCCTTTGTGTGTCCTGAGGCCACCAGGCAGGTAGCAGAAAGATTGGTCTTACCTCTGCTCTCAGTTGTGTAGGCACTCCTGGCAACTGTTCAGTTCTGGGTGCAGGCAGAAACGTGAAATTTATTTTTAATCCATGAAATGCAGGGGATTTTTCTAATTTTCTTATATATGTTGAGACTTGCTTTGTGTTTAAGAATGTGGCCAGTTTTGCAGAAAGTTCCATAAGGTGCTGAGTGAAGCTATATTCTTTTGTGTTTGGGTAAAACATTCTGTAAATACCTATTAGGTGTCATTTGCTGTTTTGTTTATAAAGTCATTAGATCCAGTATTCCTGTTTTGTTTTATAAAGTCATTAGATCCAGTATTCCTGTTTTGTTTATAAAGCCATTAGATCCAGTATTCCTGTTTTGTTTATAATGTCATTAGATCCAGTATTCCTGTTTTGTTTATAAAGTCATTATATCCAGTATTCCTCTGTTTTGTTTATAATGTCATTAGATCTAGTATTCTATTTTGTTTATAATGTCATTAGATCCAGTATTCCTGTTTGTTTATAAAGTCATTATATCCAGTATTCCTGTTTTGTTTATAGTCATTAGATCTAGTATTCCTGTTTTGTTTATAATGTCATTAGATCCAGTATTCCTGTTTTGTTTATAATGTCATTAGATCCAGTGTTCCTGTTTTGTTTTTGTCTGGGTGAGTTGTCTTTTGGCAAGAGTTGGGTATTGAAGTCTTTCCCTTTCAGTATATGAGGGCTAATGTGATTTTAACTGCAGCCCTGTTATGACCTTGGGTGCCCTTGGGTTTGGTACATAGTTGTTAAGAATTACAATAGCCTCTTGCTGGGTTATTTTTCTTTGATGAGTATTTACTGTTGGAGAAATTTTAAAGGTGATTTTTTTTATCTTGGTTAGCTCCCAAATAGATAAGACAGAGACTATAAAATTTACTTAATCAAGCTTTTTTCTTCTTTTTTATTAATTATTTTATTTATTTACATTTCTTTTTTTCTTTTTTTTATTATATATTTCTTGACTTACATTTTGAAGGTTATTCCCCTTCCCAGTTTCCTGTCCATAAGCCCCATTCCCTCCCCTCTATTTTATTTAAATACCCAATTCCCAAATTGTAATTAATCATAATGAGTGACATTGTGCAGAATAATCCACAGCATCTAAAAGTACTTCAACTTGTAAAATATTGAATTGCCATGTTTAGTTTCTTTGTGAAAATCATTATTTCATGTTTACGTGGCCTTTTGTTTTATAAAGTGATATAAAGTTGCAGAAGAAAGAATTTTTGACCCTGGTTTCTGCCTGCTGCTGGAAGTAAACTGAACTGGTCCCACAGCTCCCTGCACCCAAATCCTGTGGGGGGACAGAGCTGTACCCTCAGAAGTGCAGACAATCCTGAGAACTCACAGGAGACAACTATTTTCTGCCCACATTCCTGACCCAAGAGGAAATTGCCTAGTGACATCTGTGCCCTCTGAGCACACGGACCTGGCAGTAGTCAGGGGCAGGGCCCTTCAGGTTTCTGTCTGCACAGAGAGCTGAAATCCAGTCACCAGGATCGCCTACAAACCCTAGAGCAGAGGTCTGACCCAACTCTTATGTGCCAAGCAACTCGCCTGGTAGCTTCAGGCAGGCACAAACCCAGGAACCTCTCTGTTCCCAGATCCGCTGAAGAGAACATGTTCTAGGAGGTGTTGACACCCAGACCTGTAAGAGGGTTAAGCCACTGTCAGGGACAGCAAGACAAGCTAATGCCAGAGTCAACCTGATGGGGAGAGGCAAGAGTCCTGATGCCTCTGACAGTGGCTTGGCCCTCCTGTAGGTCTGTGTGTCACCAGGCCTGTAGACATGTTTTCTTTCAGCCAAATTTGGGAACAAGAGAGCTCTGCTCTCAGGTGTGTAGGCACTCCTGGCGACTGGCTTTTACTCTGTTCCAAAGTAGAAAGCCCAAGGGTCATGACCCTGACCCTGATTGCTCCTAGGTCCCTGTGCCCCGAGGGCACATATGGCACTAGGCGATTTCCTCTTGGGTCGGGCATGTGAGGAGAGTAGACTCCTCTGAGTTCTTGGGAGAGCCTCCTCTTCTGAGGGTCCAGCTTTCTCCCCAAAGGGATTTCGTTCGGTGCAGGGACCTGTGTGACCTGTTCAGTTCAGTTCAGGGCATGGGCTGGACCCAGCTGGTTCCTGCCACTGACTGCTCCTATATTCCTGGGTCCAGAAGCAATATGCAGTTTCCAGGGCCAGGGATGTGGACAGAGGTGGGAAGAAGTGGCGGTCTGTCCTGTGGTCTCAGGATTGTCCACACTTCTTGGTGTTCAGATCTCTCCCACATGGGATTGGGGTGCAGGCTTCCTGATTGCTTTAAACTCCCGTATACCATGCTTTTATTTCCTGGGAGATATTACAGAAAACCTGATGTATAACCGATTAATTTGTTCAAAACTCTCATCCACCGAAAAGTATAATTTAGGGGTAGCTAAATATTGGACAACAAGTATACACCGTGGGTAAATTTTTATGATGAACTTGGTATTCACAGAGTTGGAAACACAGTCTACCATGCGATATAATTGCCATGTATTTCAGTCTGACTGGAAGTAATTATGATGCCCATTTCCCATGAGAATACAGAGATCCATCCCTGCCTGATAGCTGTGGACTTCAGATGGTGACACCACACCTCAATAAAGAAGGTTCTTAAGAGTGAAGAGTTTGAGATTACTCCTTTATTGAGCAGAATACCTCCAATTTACTTGATAGTAACTAGATGCAGGTAGTCAATATATACAGTCTGTATCCTTATCAAATTAGAGAAGCAAATGAACAAAACAACAACAACAGATAAATAACAAATCTTCAAATGAATAGAAGGAAAACCAAATAACCAAAATAATCAAAACTGAAACCAAAATCTAAACAGAGGAATTGTGCTCAGCATTCTTTTGCTGCTCATTTTGCAGAACAGACTTATAGCCTATGGCTGGCTTTGGAAATATAGTAGGAAAGCAGTTACTGATGGGATTAATCTTTCCTAGAGGAATGTAAGGAGGTCTGTTTTGTTGGAGTGGGGGTATGAAGGACAAGGTTGTCCACTACTGAGTATAAAATATATGACAGTCTGTGACTCAAAGTCTTTCCAATGTTGTGGACTGATCTCTGGGAAACACTTCTGGATGACACATCAGGACAAGTACAAATTTACCCATGGAGACTCTTCCTGGATGCCCAGCAGGTCTTGATAGATATGCCTCAGTTCTGAGTCCCTTCAAATGTACACTCTTGATGGGGAGAAGAGAGATGAAAGTACGGCCTATTCAATCCAAAGAAGTCAAACTAAAGGAGGAAAATGCAGTCCACAATTGCTATGGACATTACAGATGAGATGCAATAGTGGTGATTTGCTGTGCACACTTAGTTCTCCTCCTGTAGCTCTTCTCTCCAAGGGAGATCTTGTCCTGGTCTGTGTCATGTTCGAGTTTCTGCTGGAGAATTTTAGACCTAGCAGAGCAAGGGAATGAAGGTTTAGTGAGGGTTTGTCGAATCAGCTCTCCCTCTGACATCAGCTCTATTCAGTTGGACAATCCAGCCTGACATGTCTGTCAGCTGAGGTCAGTCCCTGAATCCCCAAGTGTCATAGAGTACCCGGGCTTGGATTTGTATCTCAGCTTTTAAAAACTGCTAGAAATTGAACTGTGAACTACACACTGTACTGGAATTAAAAGAAAAAGAAAAATGAGCATATTTTTTACTCATCCAGGTATATTACATTGAATAATAACCTTGTGGCTATGTCTGGATCGGAGTTCAAGAGAGGTATGAGCAACCTAGAATACCATGTGGATTCCTTCTGGAGAACATGCCCAGAACTGAGGTGAAAGATCTGATTATGTTAGCAGTGCAGGAACCTGCCTAGGTTCCATTTTAACCGCTGTACCTGCAAATACACAGAGAAGCCATCTCACATCAAATCCATGGGAACTGCATAGATCCTGTAATCACTGAGAAGGTGCTCCATGCAAATCTTCCCAGCGTACACATGGACATTAAAGGTGATTGTGATGTAGAAACAGAACAGCACCTCTGTAAGTCTATGGCTAGTGTAAGGCAATTTCTGAGAGGACAGAAGAGAAAATGTCCTCAGATCTTTCCGGAGAGATCACAGGAAGAGAGAAGTACAAAATACCAAGAAATCCAGAGGATCATATATATTGTTTCATGGGCAAAATTCACAGGAACTGTACTAGAACAATACTCTGAGTAGCTCTTTAGCTGCCTGTGGCTGAAATCCATGTGGGTGGTCATTCACACAAAAAGGGATTTATATAGGGACAGGATATCTAGATGGCTTCTGCCAACCTCTGTTCCTACCTGATCTCATCATGCTTCTACATTGTTTCTCATAAGTCATTTTCCTGGGTGATGAATTCTTTCTCCTTCAGAGTGTCTTGCATTCTTTCCTATAATCCTTCCTTATTCTGGTCATTGGAAGATTGTACTCTCAAATCAGGTATGCATGAATGTGTGCACACACAAACACACACAGAGACACACAGAAACAATAATACACACTCCCAAACACACAAGACATGTGTGTTCACACAATATAAACATAGTACATTGAAGTAAAGTGTTTACTTTCCCAGTTAATCCTTAATATAATGATTCCCCAGGATACTCTGGAGGCATAAAAACAAATGTTGAGTGGGATATGTACAGAGTGGCCATAACTCTACAGACAGCTCAGTCAGTGATGTTCTGTCTCTCATAAACCAACGTAGAATTAGGGTTCTTGTCCTATTAGCTAATCTGGTTTAGCAAGTTCCCAAGGCTGTGTAGAGCAGTCTTGTTTCCAGCAAAGGATCATATGTTGGTGGTGGACTAGACTCCTGTTCACTGTTTCAGACTTTCCCCATAGAGTGCAGCTTCTTCTAATCGGAGCTCTCTTTACCATAGCCTGACTGACTTCATGCCCAAAGCTAGAATCATAGGAAATCTCCATACTCAGGATCCAAATCAACAATTTTTCTGCCCATAATGTGATTTTGTCACAGATATTTTGAGTAAGTAAGTGAATGCTTGCATGGATTATCTCATAATCCATGGAAGGGCTCCATTGTATGCCAAACGATTGGGCTGCTGTATTTGATGCTGCATGGATGCAAAGTGAACACTAGCAGTGCTGTTGTCAGTACCCGGAAATAGAGGCAAACACAGGTGCATTTCTTCACAAACACACACACACAAACATACACATACACAACACACACACACACACACACATACACACATACACACAGATACACATCACACACACATACACATACACACATACACACACAGATACAGCACACACACACACACACACACACACACACACACACACACACACATGCCAATGGAAATTTCACTTTTATGCAGCACATTTCCTGTTGACTGAGGAATTAGTGGGAACAATGCTGAGTACAAGTCTCTTAGACTCAGGCAGGCTGTGCTGCCCTGGCCTGTACTCATTTCCACTTCAGGAAATCTTTCTATGCAGATACTTGCTGGTCCTACCAGTAAATTACATGTTCTGCACAGATAGCCTAAACAATACAACATCCAATTCCCAAGAGAGAGATTTCTAGGAAAAGAATCCATCAAGCTCTATGCTGACTCATCATAGGCCCCTGACTAAAACTACCCTGTTTCCTTCATAGAAGACCTTGGAAGCATCAGAGAAGACAGTGACTCATGGTCAGTTCCCAGGAACTTTTCATCACATTAGAGTTCATGTGATATTAAAACAAGCTCAATGTCAGTCAGAAGGAGGCTAAATAAATAACATACAGTGACTTTTCTGAAATGCAGCACTGTGTACAGTATTGAGAGGGAATCTATCCTGAAAGAATGCCATGCCCATGATATAGTCAGCAAAGCAATGTCAGCAGAGAGATGCACTACAGGATTCCATGCAAGGTCATGGTGAAGCCAATAAGACAAACCAGAATCTTCCCGGGGGATACCTATGTTCAGTTAAAGTGAAGAAATCTAATCCTTATTATGAAAATAACTGAATGGTTTGAGAATGTGTTGAGACAAATAAGAGAGAGGGCTCCACCTGGAACTGGATCGGTGATGCAAAGACTGCTGGCCAGCACAAAACAGGAAGCTTCCTGTTTGTTGAGAGACCTAGGCTTAAAGGACTAAGTTGGATAATGACTGGACAAAATTCCATGTCATTAAGTGGCCTCCCCACATGCTCCCTAAGATGCAGGTCAGCACAGCAATGCACCTTTCCTGGTGAGAATTGGGGGTACATACGGATAACTTTGTTCTTGAAGTCTCAAGTCTCTCATGCCAACCCTCAGCCTTTGAGAAACCTTTTCCACACCCTTGCTCTTCTAACCAGCTTCAGATTGTAAGGCCCAGATATGAACTCTCCAGGAGCCCTCAAATAAGACAGGACTGACATGCTGCTCCTCAGGATCTGTAGTTACCCAAGATCTATGAAGCATGAAGTCACCATAGAAGTCACCATAGAGGGGGAAGGGGTGAGGAAGGACAAAAGCCACCACAAATGACAATGAGAACCATTTCTTTGGCATTTCCACCAGGCTCTCCTCCTTGAAAACTACTTAGTTCCTGGAGTCTCACACGACCCCTGTAAAGAAAATGGTCTCTGGGCTTTTGCTTCATCCCTCAAAGCTCTGTTCTAGTCTAAAGAGGGGCTCCCACATAGCACCCTCCACACATAATGGCATGTAGTGCTGTGCTGTGTGATCAACCTATCTCCCTTCATAAACTGCACAATCTAGAAGAGCAGGAGCATTTGCTTTCCAAACATGCAGTTTCCTGAAAAGGGGCTATCTCCACGGAAAGCCTTGTAAACCATCACATGAATGAACACTTGGATGAGACCTAGGTCAGGACATGGATCAGTCAATAGACAGTAACATTGGTTTGTCTAAGTTTATGGTAAGACATGAGGACAACCTGACCCTGAGGCCTAACCCTACCTGCTGTTGCTTGGCTCTGGGGTCACAGATGTTCATTCCGGCCTCTTCACAGAGCCTCTTTGCCTCCACAGAGGATGCTGGCAGTTCAGTCTGCTCCACCAGCAGTTTTCTCTTCTTCTCATTCAGCAAAATCTGTATATTGTTCTCCAATTGAGTTTGTTCATGCAGGAGCTGGAAGTGCCTGATGCTGAACCACAAACAAAAAATGGTAAATCCCAGCCAGCTTCTATTTGCCTGTCACTCCTGCAAGTACAGTCATCCCTTCAAGGGGCCTCATCCCTAGACATCCCCAGACTAGAGCCACACTGTACAAGTTAGCACCAATTAGAGGTCAAATCCAGAGGACACATTCCACATGAATCACAGTACTTCTGAAAATCCTGACACTAAGACGGTTTATATAAATCAAGGAAGAAGAAATGGTCCATATGGGTGCTTATATGTCCATGGTATGCTAAAACCATCTGCAGGTAGTCGGCAAATCCCCTCTGAGGGAGGTTGAAGACCTAATAAGCTATACAATCTTTCCATGTGTTTCTCATGGATCACAGATCTTTAAATCTCTTGTCAGAGTCCTAGAGGTTCAGAGTTGATGGATATTCCCATCATGATGCAAATCTTTTCTATCTAGAGAATCCTTAATGGGGAAAATAACAATTGGAGGGTCTTCTACACTCTTCACATGTAGGACAACTGAGTTCAAGAGTTACAAATTCAAGACCCTTGCCAGGAGCCAAGCTTCCTGTTAAGAGTCAGACACTACAGAACCAGAGCCCTGACTTTTGTTCAAAATAATAGGAGGACAGAAGCATTCCCTGCCTAGTGCTGGGTTCTCATCTCTGTCAGCGACTCACCGGTAGGAATTGTTCACTTGTATAAGCTCCTTGTACCTCTCCATGGCATCACTTATTGAGTTGGTCATCATTTGCATAGCTGTCACTCTCATCTCATGTTCAGATCGAAGTACTGGCAATTCGACATCCAGCCTGGGTAAGGTCATGGCCAAAGGAACAAATAACGTTTTGAACTCATGATTTCAGAATTAGGTGAATTGTAAATAAAAAAACCCAATAAAAATTCAAATTTAAGAAATGAGGGGGGGAGGGAAGAATGTGGCAAACACAAAGACCAGAGCAAAAACACACCAGTGAGACTCCAATCACAATTCTTCTAAGGAAATATATCTATGCAAATCATCAAATATTTATTTTGAAATAAGGACTCCTTAAAAGGCTGTGAAGATATGGTTCTGCAAAGACTCTCTGAATAGGAGTGGGCAGAGCCTGAGAAATGCCTGTTTGGGCATAACAAGTGTCCAGAATTTATTACCACAGTCACCATTTCTAGGTCACAATGAACGGTCTCTTGATAGGTAAAAAACAAAATAAAATAAAATAAAGTCAAAAAATAAATAAAGTTCAAATCAGGCAAAAAGAGATTACATTAAATCAGACTATTGACTGGATTACTTAAAGTCAGTTTATACCACATACTTGCTCCTTTGAACTGGGTCCTATTTGTGCTGATTAAACTTATCATCTTGGGCACAGGACAACAGAGCCAGGTTACCAGGTCCAAGGAGCTGACTGTCAAGAGTTGGCCAGGTAAGCATGAAGGCATTGCCTAGTTCTGTAAGAGGTTTCCTCCAGTCTGTGCCAGAGTCTTGGGTCCAACAGATAGTTGTGATGATATTTCTTTTGTTTTGAAAACAGGGATTCTCAAACCTTGTTTCCTACTGTTTCATGAATTCCCAGAGGGCATAACTACTTTGACAGGGAAGAGGATTTGTAACCCCTCCTTCCCTCAGGAGAGTCCTATCTATCACCTAAGTAAATAGAAGATGCAAAGTGCTCTGTTGATCCATGTGGGCTTCCACACCATCATGACCTGCAAACTGTCCATCACACAAATCCTCAGATCCCATCAAACTCCCCAGACTCCCTGACCGTGAGCATAAATCGCACAAATACTTTCACATACATACACACCAACCATACACAAACACAAGCAGAATCCCAACTACATGCATGGAGGTGCCATAGAATCAGTGTATAATGAACAAAATCAGAGAAAAAGAGTGATGGTGTGCAGGCATTTCATTCACCTGGAAGACCAGGTCCTTCCAGCTGTTGAGAGAACCAATGCTAATCCAAGGAGCTCAGGGTCAAGTACAAAAGAGGTTGACCCTAAACACACAGCACCTAGCTTATCTCACAAGCAAATGCCTGCCAAGGCTCTTTAAAATCCAGGATGAGAGGTGAAACTCGTGCTATGAGAAAATCTTGGGTTAGCAGAGAGAAAGCACAAGACAGTACACAGGTTACTGGGCATAATGACTACCTGTGGTCCCACTCATCATAGATATAAAGGTCCAGGATTTGATAAAGTTCATCCCTCTCGAATTTACACTTCTGGATTTCAAAATTTGAGTTCCTCCAGTTCCTTTTCGACCTCCTCTTGCTCACTGATGACATTTGGGATGATGCCTTCCACCAAACCCTGTAGATAGATAAACCCAAGTGAGTTTGCATATTTGATGGCCCATGGAGGAAAAGACCGTTCTGAATCCCAAAGGAGGGTGAGGAAGGGGAAATGGTAGAGACTGGGTGAATCCTCGAAAGAGCAGAAAGCTAGCTTCAAGCTGGACTCTTAAGCTATGTCCCTCTTTCCAAACTCTAATGCCATACATGTGCCACACTCACTATTATAGGACCGCTCGCCCTGAAACATATAACCTGACTCAGAATAAACATGTGGGATATTGATATTTCATAGATGTGGTGCAGATAAATCCTGGAGTTCATAATGTTTAGCATCATCAAGCTCTAATCATATGTGTTCCAGCGCAAAGTGTCTGAGACCTAAATTCATGACTAGGGGTGCATCCTTCCTTGTTCTTGTCATCAGAGACTTATGTAACCTACAGTAATCTAGAGGATGAAGTGCTTTAACTCCCAACCATGGATGGTCATTGTTAATCTCTGAGTGCCTCCTCCTGCCATTCATTGACACTCACAATTAAAAAGCTTCCAGAAAAAGACACTGAGGCTTACCACTTTTCTGGCTTCTCTCAAATTAATGATCAGGAACTCCTGACTCTTGGTTTGCCTTTGAGAAATCCCAAGGCTCCTGCTTGTAAAGGCCCTAGTCTTAGAAGGCACATCTCAAACACCTACCTCCTTGAGGATGTTCCCCAACTCTGCCCAGGACTCACAAGCCTTCCCCAGGGAATGATTTCCTCCTTCCTGTTCCATTAGAGGGGGTCAGCTTCCTCTGACCTGTGGTCTCTAATTGATCTCCACTTTCCTTGCGAAATAGCCTGAGCAGCTGGTGGAACATGCCTGCTTGTGAACCCAAAGGGAACTGAAGGAATATCCCAAAGACAGTTGGTGTCACCACAACACTGGTGACATCACAGAAGATTCTAGGGATCTCTTAGATACAATAGATTGTCCAGTGAAGGGCTTAATGATGCTGTCACCGGGAAGTTCTATGGTCTACCTGCTAACTAGCTCTCCCCAAATTGATCAATTTTTGTGGGGGCCCTTTCCTGCAGTCTCTCATGTGTGGCAGGGAATATCTTTTGGCAACCTCTATTCCAAAGCTAGTTATTTCTCTTTGCTTCATTGGAAGTCATCCATGCTTTTGCTGGGGAGAATTGGTTACAACCCTGAATTGGGTTAGAGATTTTTCTTAGCACCCAAATCTCTTAGAGACCATGGATGGGGGAGTTTTTCCTTAAAAATACATCTACCACCTGAAAAATGCATGTGACATACATTTCGATTCCCAAGGTTTTCCCTGTTCTTAGAGGCCAATATCTTTCACGTATATCTTTAATTGTACATAACCTGGTAATATTTGCTTACTGTGAATTCCTTGTTAGCTGGCATTGTTTTGATATACACATCCATGTATTGCACAAAATCAATGGTGTGTAATCCAACTTTTTGCAATAAAATCTGCCTTTTCTTGTGAGCATAGGGGATAAAGTAGAGGGCATGTATAAAATTATGAATTTCTGTCCTTTTATATATTAAGTTGGACATCCTCACTTTCTGAAATATAACAAGACAATTAAATTGGACATCAGTGAGCAAATGTCAACCTGTACCTTGTGTTACTACATTGTAACAACATAGCCATCACTTCTCCAATATCATTCTTCCTGAATAGCCAAGTCTAGGCATGAGAATATTTGGGGCTACACTCTGATCTTTTACTTCTAGCAAACATAAAAATCAGGCGGATGGGCAGGGAGTGGAATGGCCTGAGTTCAGGTTAAACCTCAATTTTAATGGGTCCATAAGTTCAGGAGGGAGTCCATTTGGCATTGTCATCTGTGGCTTCTGTGTTCTTATCCTGGGTGTGCTGAATCTGTGGTACAATGCCACCTAACCTCACATATGTCAGAGTGAAAATCATGTATGACTTTTCTGGGAAGAGCTCTGTCTTTTCCTACCATCTGGAGTTATACAACATCACTATGCAAAGCTCAGAAGAGAGGGGTGCAGATGTGCGCACATTAGAAGTTGAGGATCTTTTCTTCTGATTAAGGCACTTATTTGTCCTATGTAATTTTTCCCTTGCTCTTTTACTAATGATGGCTGACTTCTTTCCTGGCCTGAGGTAAACTGGAGTCCAATCTTTTGGGTTACCGAAGCTTCTATTTTTGAGATGACAGGCCCACCAAGGGGCCTATTGCCTACAGGTTCCTACTCCCAAGGAAGTTGTTGCTGCAGAATCACAGCATGGGGGCAGCAGCACAGGATATCTCCCAGCTTTCTCTCCTGCACCTGCTGCAACTATTTGTTTGCTTTTTATTGGAAATACCTACAAAGCTGGTCAGAGTCAATACATGCCTTTAATTCCAGCACCCACAAGGTTTTTTTTTGTTTGTTTGTTTGTTTTTGTTTTTGTACTTTGTCTTTTCTTTTTTATTTTATTTTATTTTGCTTTGTTTTGTTTTTTGTAATTGTTGTGAGAATTCTTATTGTTTTCTTTGGTAATTCCCTCCAGCCATTTGCTCTGTGCCTCTAATGTTAAGTCCATGGTCCTATTATTCATGTTAATGATTTTATTCTTACCACCCACCCCACAGATGATCACATTATTTACTTTCAAATCAGGAAAACAGGCATAAAGAAGAGAGCTATGTTGTTTGGTCTCAGGTAACCAGCCAATCAGGAGTGTAGGATGGCTTCCCAATGTTTTGGATCAGGTAAGCTTCTGTTATTGAGATGAAAGGCCTCTGCTGAAGCCTCCAGTTGAGTAACAGAGAGCCTGGAAAGGCTGAAAGAGTGGTTGCACCTTGAAGGTGAAGGCTGGCCCTTCAGTGCCTCTGCAGCCTGAGGCAGAGTTCTGTTTGGAACACAAGAGCACTTGGCCAGAGATGATCGAGCCCTGAGACCTGGATGAGCAGAGGCCTCCACAGTCCTGATAAAGGGAAGCAGAGCCACATAGATGTGAGGGAACAATGGATCTTTGAACTGCATGTTATCCACTTCATTTATCTTTGCTGTGTACATAGTATATGTAAATGACAAGGGCATCCTACTTCATCACATCTAGTCTCTCTAGATGTTAAAGCATGTGCAAGTGTAAACACAGTAGAGTTAGTTCAGCAATACATTGTGTCCCATTTTGTTAAAGAATTTTATTTTATTTTTATTTATATATATTTTTCTTATTCACTTTACATTCTGCTCTATGCATGCTGACACCTAATTACTCTCTCCCACAATCCTTCCCCAATTCTCCTGGCACAGTCTTCTCTGAGTGTATGAGGGCGGGCCGACTATCTCAGTACCTCCCTTGTTTGAGCAAAGCCTTCCCTGGGGGCATTGGTGAGGATGCTGGTTTTGAATGCCTTGGACTTGGCTTTCTTCATGCTCCAATTTGCTGGCTTTGGGAAGTGCATGAAGAACTGTCTGTGTTTGGTAGTTCATCCAGATGGTACACAAGAGGCAATGATTTTGTTAATATTCTTGAGAATATATTTCAATCAAACCTACCCCCACTAATACTAACAATGACCTCACATCTATTCCAGGAGTTTCCAATCCTTCTCAGAGCAGCAGAGTAGAAGCCCACAAAGCTGGCAAAGTGAAGTGAGGTCACCCAGGGGTCCTAAGAGCACAGTCCTACTTTCTTAGAGTAACTCCTACGGACTTACCATATCCATACACCCATAGCTCCATATGCACTGGACCCCAGGGAAGTGCTCAACATTCATTGCTTTTGTCACTCAGTTTGCCACAAATTTTAGAAATCTGAAAAGTTCAGGAAATTTGAAGGTGTGAATAAGTCCCAGTGACTGGAGTAAGCTCAAACAGTCTGTGACAACAAAGAACTGATTGAGCATCCAAGAGACAAGATGCTCACCAGGAGCATAGTTGTATCCCAGTAAGAAAATTTGAATAATAAGGCTTCAGGTGAAAAGATAAATTAGATGGTCATAAGCCTAGAAGTTTTATCCTTTGCTCTGAAGGGGGCAGCCATTCTTTCAGCCTTTCCAGGTCCTCTGCCACATGACCAGAGACTTCCCCAAACAACTTGCTGGCCTTGCTCAAAGGCCTGGTTGGGCTTCTCCCTTTACAAAAGGACATGCAGAGTCCTTGAGGACTCACCAAGAGGTCTCCTCCACACAGGTTCCTTGTTGTCAAAGGAAAATGTTCCTGCAGAATCCTGCCATGGCAGCAGGAATTTCAACCTGGCTGCTCTTAGGTCCAGCTCACTGGATTCAGGCTTGAGGCCCAGGGGTATCTGGGAAAGGAAGCAACACGCACACTACATCTTTTTCCAAATCCTAAAATTTCTTTCTTGTTCACATACTCTTTTTTTTTGATTGCTTTATAGTATGTTTTTATCTTTTTTTGAAATTTTATTTTTTTATTAAATATATTTCTTTATTTACATTTTAATTGCTATTCCCTTTCCCAGTTGCTCTCTCTCTGTTGTCTACAACTGCTAGAACTGTAATGGGATTTTTGTTTGTTCATTAGAAATAACTACAAAGCTGATCAAAATTGGCATATGACTTTAATCCCAGTATGCAGAATTTTTTAAATTGTTGTTGGTCCTGTTTTTTTGTTTTGTTTTTATGTTTGGGTTTTGTTTTTGATCCCCCAGCTAATTGCTCTGTGCCTATAAAGTTAAGCACATGCTCTGGAGGGACCTATTATTCAAGTTAGGCAAAGCTTTTGTTCTTACCAACCACTCCATAGATGATCCCATTACTTACTTTCAAATAAGAAAACAGTCATAGAGAAGTAAGTTAACCTGTCTAATGCTATCACAGAAGAAACACATCATGATTGTGGAATGGCACCCCAGTATTTTGTATTTCCTAAGTTATTTTTATTTTAAACTATTTTTATTGGATTTTTTGGGTACATTTCATTTTTTTTAAATCCTTAAAGGTATATTTTATTCCTCTTCTCCCATTTACAAGGTGGAATTTCACCTGTGATTGTTAGTCCAGATAGTTTGGTCAATGACTTAGATATCACCTTTGGCCTGTTGCTTTGGCATAAGCTTGTGTTAGAACAGGCTCAAAGGTTCAGACTCAACAAATAATAAATTCCACCATCTGGATCCCTAGGCCCTACAGCCAGAAAGGGACAATATTACTATTCACTATAAGAAAAGACCCAGTTCATTAACATGTAAAAAAATTTCTCAAGTATATTAAAGTGTTGATCATGGTCATACAGTCTTTCAAATACCTGGCATTCAACTTTTTCCAAATCCTAAATTTCTTTCTTGTTCACATTATCTTTTTTGATTGCTTTATAGTATTTTTTATCTTTTTTTGAAATTTTATTTTTTATTAAATACATTTCTTTATTTACATTTTAATTTACTGTTAACTCTTTCCTGGTTTCACTTTCCATAAGACCCCTCACCCTCCTTTCCCTGATATGGTGTTCTCCCCCAACCACCCCATGATACCCCCCACCCCGACATTCCCCCACACTGAGGGTTCAACCGTATTGTGAGATCAAGGCCTTCCTCTTCCACTGGTGCCCAAGAAGGCTATTCTCTGCTACATATGCAGTTAGAGCCCTGGGTCAGTACATATTATAATCTTTCGTAGTGGTTTAGTCCCTGGAAGTGCTGGATGGTTGGTATTGTTGTTCTTATGGGATTGCAAGCTCTTTCAACTCTTTCAATCCTCCCTCTAATTTCCCCCAAAGGGGTCCTGTGCTCAGTTCAGTGGTTTGCTGCTAGCGTTGACCTCTGGATGTGTCTCTCAGGAGAGATCTATCTAAATCCAGTCCCTTTCAGCATGCACCTTTTAGCTTCCTCAACCTTACCTAGTTTTGGTGGCTGTATATATATAGGCCACATGTGGGGTGGGGCTCTGAATGTTTCCTGTTCCTTCCAGTCTCTGCACTAAACTTTGCCCACATGTCCTCCTATGGATATTTTTGTTCCCCCTTTTAAGAAGGAGTGGGAGCATCTGCATTTTGGTCATCCTTCTTCTTGAGTTTCCTGTGGTCTATAGATTGCATCTTGGGTAATTTGAGCATTTTGGGGAATATACACTTAACAAGGAGTGCATACCAATTGTGTCCTTCTGTGATTGAGTAACCTCACACAGGATGATATTTTCTAGTTCATTCCATTTGCCTATGGATTTCATGAAGTCATAGCTGAGTAGTACTCCATTGTGTAGATGTACCACATTTTCTGTATCCATTCCTCTGTTGAAGGGCATCTGGGTTCTTTCCAGCTTCTGGCTATTTTAAATAAGGCTGCTATGAACATAGTAGAGCATGTGTCTTTGTTGTATGTTGGAGCATCTTTTGGGTATATGCCCAAGAGAGGTACAGCTGGGTCCTCAGATAGTTCAATGTCCAATTTTGTGAGGAACCTCCAGGCTGATTTCTAGAGTGGTTGTACCAATGGAGGAGTGTTCCTCTTTCTCCACATCCTTACCAGCATCTACTGTCACCTGAGTTTTTTTTATCTTAGCTATTCTGACTGGTGTGAGGTGGAATCTCAGAGTTGTTTTGATTTGCATTTCCCTGATGACTAAGGATGTTGAACATTTCTTTAGGTGCTTTTTGGCCATTCTACAATCTTCAGCTGAGAATGTTTTGTTTAGCTCTGTATCCTATTTTTAATAGGGTGTTTTGGCTGCCTGGAGTCTAACTTCTTGAGTTCTTTGTATATTTTGGATATTAGCCCTCTATCAGATGTAGGATTGGTAAAGATCTTTTCCCAATCTGTTGGTTGCCATTTTGTCCTAATGACAGTGTCTTTTGCCTTACAGAAGCTTTGCAGTTTTTTTTTTTTCTGGGGCTGGGGACCGAACCCAGGACCTTGCGCTTCCTAGGTAAGTGCTCTACCACTGAGCCAAATCCCCCAACCCAAGCTTTGCAGTTTTCACAAGGTCCCATTCGTCTATTCTTGATCTTGGGCATGAGCCACTGGTATTTTGTTCAGGGAATTTTTTCCCCTGTGCTCATGTTTGAGACTCTTCACTTTTTCTTCTATTAGTTTGAGTGTATCTGGTTTGATGTGAGGTCCTGTTCCACTTGGATTTAGCTTTGTACAGGGTGATAAGAATGGATCAATTTTGCATTCTTCTACATACTTGACCTTCAGTTGAACAACACCATTTTATTTGAAAATGCTGTCTTTCTTCCATTGGATGGTTTTAGCTCCTTTGTCAAAGATCAAGTGGCTATAGGTGTGTGGGTTCATTTCTGGGTCTTCAATTCTGTTCCACTGATCTACCTGCTTGTCTCTGTACCAATACCATACAGTTTTTCATGACTAATACTCTGTAATACTGCTTGAAGTCAGGGATGGTGACTCTCCCAGAAGATCTTTTATTGTTGAGTACAGTTTTCGTTATCCTGGGTTTTTTGTTATTCCAAATGAATTTGCAAATTGCTCTATTTTTATAAAGAATTACATAGGAATTTTGATGGGGATTGCATTGAATCTGTAGATTGCTTTTGGCAAAATGGCCAACTTTACTATATTAATCCTGCCAATCCATGAGCATGGGAGATCTTTCCATCTTCTGAGATCTCCCTCAATTTCTTTCGTCAGAGATTTGATGTTCTTGTCATACAGATTTTTCACTTGCTTGGTTAAAGTCACACCAATATATTCTATATTATTTGGGACTATTGTGAAGGGTGTCATTTCCTTAATTTCTTTCTCAGCTTGTTTATCCTTTGAGTAGAGGAAGGGTACTGATTTGTTTGAGTTAATTTTATACCCTGACACTTTGCTGAAGTTGTTTATCAGGTTAAGTGGTTCTCTGGCGGAATTTTTGGGGTCACTTAAAGTACATTATCATATCATCAGCAAATAGTGATATTTTGATTTCTTTCCTTCCAATTTGTATCCCTTTTACCTCCTTTTGCTGTCTGATTGCTCTGGCTAGGACTTTGAGTACTATATTAAAAGAGTAGGGAGAGAGTGGGCAGCCTTGTCTAGCCCTGATTTTATTGGGATTGCTTCAAGCTTCTATCCATTTAGCTTGATGTTAGCTACTGGTTTGCTGTATATTGCTTTTACTATGTTTAGACATGGGCCTTGAATTCCTGATCTTTCCAGCACTTTTATCATGAAGCGGTGTTGAATTTTGTCAAATGCTTTCTCAGCATCTAATGAAATGACCATGTGTTTTTTATCTTTGAGTTTGTTTATGTAATGGATTACATTGATGGATTTTCATATATTAAACCATCCCTGCATGCCTGGGATGATGCCTACTTCATCATCATGGATGATTGTTTTGACGTGTTCTTGGATTCGGTTTGCAAGAAATTTATTGAGTAATTTTCCGTCATTATTCATAAGGGAAATTGGTCTGAAGTTCTCTTTCTTTGTTGGATCTTTGTGTGGTTTTGGTATAAGAGTATTTGTGGCTTCATAGAAGGAATTTGGTAGTGCTCTGTGTGTTTCAATTTTGTGGAATAGTTTGGACAGTATTGGTATGAGGTCTTCTATGAAGGTCTGATAGAATTCTGCACTGAACCCATCTGGACCTGGGCTCTTTTTGATTGGGAGAATTTTAATAACTGCTTCTGTTTCTTTAGGAGTTATGGAGTTGTTTAGATGATTTATTTGTGATTTCATTTCTGATTTTCTTAATTTGGATACACTCTCTGTGACCTCTTGTTAGTTTGCCTAAGGGTTTATCTATCTTGATTTTCTCAAAGAACCAGCTCTTGCTTTTGTTGATTCTTTGTATAGTCCTTTTTGTTTCTAGTTGGTTGATTTCAGCTCTGAGTTTGATTATTTCCTGCCTTCTACTCCTCTTGGGTTTATTTATTTCTTTTTGTTCTAGAGCTTTTAGGTGTGCCGCCAAGCTGCTGACATATGCTCTTTCCTGTTTCTTTTTGCAGGCACTCAGAGCTATGAGTTTTCCTCTTAGCACAGCTTTTGTTGTGTCCCTTAAGTTCAGGAATGTTGTATCTTCATTTTCATTAAATTCTAAGAAGTCTTTAATTTATTTCTTTATTTCTTCCTTGACCAAGTTGTCATTGAGTAGAGCATTTTTCAACTTCCTTGTATATGTGGGCTTTCTGTAATTATTGTTGTTATTGAATACCAGTCTTAATGCATGATTAGCTGATAATATGCACGGGCTTATTTCTATCTTTCTGTATCTGTTGAGGACTGTTTTGTGACTGACTATATGGTCAATTTTGGAGAAGGTTCCATGAGGTGCTGAGAAGAAGGTATATCCTTTTGTTTTGGGATGGAATGTTCTATAAATATCTGTTAAATCCAATTGGTTCATAACTTCTCTTAGTTTCTCTATGTCTCTGTCTAATTTCTGTTTTCACGATCTGTCCAGTGATGAGAGTGGGGAGTTGAAATCTCCTACTATTATCCCGTGAGGTGCAATGTGTGCTGTGAGCTTTAGTAAGATTTCTTTTATGAATGGAGGTGGCCTTGCATTTGCAGCATAGATATTTAGGATTGAGAGTTCATCTTGGTGGATTTTTCCTTTGATGAATATGAAGTGTCCTTCCTTATCTTTTTTAATGACTCTTATTTGAAAGTTAATTTTATTTGATATTAGAACGTCAACTCCAGCTTGCTTCTTCAGGTCATTTGCTTGGCAAATTGTTTTCCAGTCATTTACTCTGAGGTAGTGTCTGTCTTTGTGTCTGAGGTGTGTTTCCTGCATGCAATAAAATGCTGGGTCCTCTTTACATATCCACTCTGTTAGTCTATGTCTTTTTTATTGGGGAATTGAATCTGTTGATGTTGAGGGATATTAAGGAATAGTGATTGTCACTTCCTGTTATTTTCATTGTTAGAGGTAGAATTACATTTGTTTGTCTCTCCTTTGGTTTCATTGCAAGGAAATTATATTCTTACTTTCTGTATGGTGTAGTTACTCTCCTTGAGTTTTTTATCTATTATCCTGTGTAGGGCTGGATTTGTAGAAAGATATGGCATAAATTTGGTTTTGTCATGGAATATCTTGGTTTCTCCATCTATGTTATTTGAAAGTTTTGCTGGATACAGTTACTTGGGCTGGCATTTGTGTCTCTTAGCGTCTGTATGACATCTTTCCAGGATTTTCTGGCTTTCATAATTTCTGATGCGAAGTCTAGTGTAATTCTTATTGGTCTGCCCTTGTGTGTCATTTGACTTTTTTCCCTTACTGCTTTTAATATTCTTTCTTTGTTTTTCATTTGGTGTTTTAACTATTATGTGATGGGAGGTATTTCTCTTCTGGTCTAATATATTGGTTGTTCTGTAGGCTTCTTGTATGTTTATTGGCATCTCTTTCTTTAGGTTAGGGAAGTTTTCTTCTATAATTTTGTTGAATATATTTACTGGCCCTTTAAGTTGGGAGTCTTCACTTTCTTCTATACCTATTATCCTTAGGTTTGATCTTCTCATTGTGTCCTGGGTTTCCTGTATGTTTTGGGGTAGGAGCTTTTTGTATTTTATGTTATCTTTGACAGTTGTGTCGGTCTTTTCTATGGTATCTTCTGCCCCTGAGATTCTCTCTTGTATCTCTTGTATTCTGTTGGAGATGCTTGTGTCTATGGCTCTTTGTCTCTTCGTTTGGTTTTCTATATCCAGGGTTGTCTCCCTTTGTACTTTATTGTTTCTATTTCCATTTACAGTTACTTCACTTGTTTGGTTGTGTTTTCCTGTAATTCTTTCAGTGATTTTTTTGTTTCCTCTTTAAGGGCTTCTACTTGTTTAGTTGTGCTTTCCTGCATTTCTCTAAGGGAATTCTTTATGTCTTTCTTAAAGTCCTCCATCGTTATCAAAAAATGTGATCCTAAATCTACATCTTGCTTTTCTGGTGTGTTTGGATATCCAATATTCTCTTTGGTGGGAGAACTGGGCTCTGATGATGCCAAGTAGTCTTGGTTTCTGTTCCTTAGGTTCCCGCACTTGCCTCTAGACATTGGGTTCTCTCAGGTGTTTGCTTGTCTTGCTGTTTCTGGGAGTGACTTGGCCCTGCTGTATGCCTCTGTGTCAACACTCCTGTAGAACTGTTTTCCTGTTTTCTTTCAGCCTTTCTGAACAGGTGCTCTGCTCTCAGCTGTGGAGGTGCTTCTAGGGACTGTCTTCCAGCTCTAGGCCCGGGCAGGAATCAAAGGGTTCTGCCCCTGATTGCTCATGTAGGTTCTTGCACTCAGTGGGCACGGTTGTCACTATGCAATTGCCTCATGGGTCTGGACTGTGGGCAGAGGGTTTTCTCCTCTGACTTCTCAGGAGTATCCACACTTCTAAGGTTACAGCTCTCTCCCCCTCTGGATTTTCTCATAGATTCCTTTAATGGCACTATTCATTTCCTTTTTACATACTTCTAAAGTCTATTTTGAAGCCATTGATTTGCTCTTATTTTGCATTTCTCAGAGCCTTCTCTAGTAGGGTTGTTGGGCTCTAGTGGAGCCATAATGTTCTAGATGCTATTTGTTGTATTTTATGCTGTTGTCTAGGCATCTGTGTTTGGGAAGATTATAGTTCTAGGTGCTGATATCTGTTCTTGTCTTGTTGGGTGGATGAACCATTACCTGGTTTTTGTTGCTCACTGTGGTTAGGAGAGTGTGGTGGCTGTGAGTTGCCTGGTAGTGAATCCTTCTGAGATTCTGCCAGAAATGGCCACAGAAGAGTCTACATAGAATGTACTTCTTTTCATTGGAAGTTGACACTTAGCAATGGAGATGGGTTGGAAGTAGGAAGATGGGGTGACTGAGGGGGCACATAGGAGAAAGCTAAGTAATTTGTGTCTCCAGGATGTACTTAGTCCCTTATTAATTGGATAGAGATGGAGAAGAGGCCACAGCAGATAGTTTGCTACAGAGCTGGCAATGAAACTTGGGGATTCAGTTTGGAGGAGAGAAGGAAAGTGAAGATCTGAAGATATCCTCTTCCCCATGTTTCCCTGACTAACATGGCATTTGGTTTCCCAGGAAATCTGTAATTATATATTATATTCTCAAAAATAAAAGAATAAATAGCAATACAGAAAAACAGAGTAAGGAGAGAGAGGAGAGAGAGAGAGAGAGAGAGAGAGAGAGAGAGAGAGAGGAGAGGATTAGCAGCTCTCTGAGCTGGAGATAGCTCAAGGTTAAAGCACTTGCTGCTTTTTGCAGAACACAAGTTACCGATTGTGAGCACCAATGTCAGGTGGCTCACAATTACCTGCAATTCCAGTTCCAGGGGTTCTGATGGTGCCTTCTGGTCTCCTCTGGTCTCCATGGATACCAGGCATATACATGGTGTGCAGACATGCATGTAGGAAATCACACACTTATATAAGAGTAAGTAGATCTTTTCTAAAAGTATACAGATCATGATTTGCTATAATATTTAGGTTAAAGACAGCTTCTTAAAACTATATTTTCTAGACCATGAGTAAAGGCTGATTTAGAGATAAACCTTTCCCTTCCAATCTCCTCATAATCCTTCAAGTGATCAGTGGACAGGTATAAAGATTCCCAGTGAAAAGTATTCTTACAAGAAATGAAGTTCAGAAACATGTGTTTACCAATGGCCATGCTGGGCAATACAGTTGGGTTTACTTTCTCTTATGTCCCTCACCTCAAGTGTGATGTGGGAGTAATGTGATGGCCTTTAAATAACAATCAAACTTTCCCAGGGTTGTTGTCTATGGCTGTGAGAAGACTGGATAAGCAGTTAAGTAGAGTGAGCCTGAAAAAAAACTCCTGAAGTGTAGGTTATATTTTGTCTTTTACTCAGGATGACTGATCAGTAGTATAGGAGGAACTAGTAATCAATCCTAAGTAGTCAGATTGGGTCTTATTTATATTTTTATTTGAGGTTGTGTCTATACATTATGCACTTTACTTTAGTTCTATGGTACAATATATCTAGGAGTGGATATTAATAATTTTCTTGGCTCCACTTTCTGTGTATCTAAATGAGGTCTAACATTTAGCTGCTACAGTGATAGCTTCTTATATTTTGTCTCTGGTTTTTAAGGTGATGTTCTGATGACAAGAGAGATTCCCCCTGGACATGCCATGTTTTATTGAGCAGCTATTACATGATAGGTTTGTCTAGGCTTTGGCACAGGTAATCCTGCTTAGCCTTGGGCAGTATTTTCATGAAAACAGACATTGCATCTTGTCATTGTCTAATTGACTAGTTATGTAGTACTTTAGTCTGTGTTCTATTGCTGTGAAGTGACACCATGACCATGACAATTCTTATTTTTTTAAAAAAGGAGCATTTAACTGAGCCTTGCTTATAGTTTCAGAGGTTTATTTCATTATCATCATAGTTGAAATCATGGTGGCATGCGGTCAGATATGGTGCTTTCTATAGGAAGCAGGGGGAGAGAGAGAGAGAGAGAATGAGAGTGAATCAATCTCTGGGTATAGTTTGAGCTTCTGAAATCCCAAAGCCCCCACCCCTCACCTGTGACAAACTTCGTCCAACAAGGCCACACTTACTCTAACAAGCCCACACCCACTCTAAAAAGGCCACACTTATTCTTACAAGACCACATCTAGTTCAACAAGGCCACACCTCTAACAGCTCTCAAGTAGCATCACCTAGACCAATTATTCAAATATATGAGCCTACAGGGACCATTCCTATTTAAACCACCACAGTTGGAAGTAAAAAAACAAAACAAAACCTCAGCTTTTTAAAACAAGGAAGCTGAATGTGTGCAACCAAAGGGGAAGACAGTGGGAAAGGAAGATGGAGGCGAACCTGGCCCGAACTATGTTGAAAGGGGTTCAACTTGTTCTACTTTCGATAAAGAAACTATTAACAGTTTTTCAAACAAAGAAAAAACGTGCTTGGATTGACATTACAAAGGAAAAAAACCTTAGGGGGATGTTGGCCCGGAAACCAGGAAGGGGAATAATAATCGAAATGTAAATAAGAAATACTCAAGTTAATAAAGATAAAAGATTAAAAAAACTGAAAAAAAACCCTGTTTTTGTGGAAAAATAAATTAAAGGTACAAGCAGAAAAAAGAGGCAGCTAGGAGACTATTGCCTCCATGCAGGAAATCTACAGTGTGGTCTTGAGCTAGGCTTGATTTGTTAGGATGTTACTTGGTACTCTGATCACACCTGTCTCTCTGCAGGTCCCTGTGCTATTTATTATGGCTTCATTTTTCTTTCCTTGTTTATTGAAATCATGCAAAGATAGAAAGAAATGCCATTCCTTCTTACAATTGATCTTAATTTCAGTAGTTCTCCACCAAATGGGTGATTATTAAATAAGTGTGGATAAGTATAAGGAATAAATATATCATGAGGATATAATAAAAAGAAATAAATAAAACTGCAACCTCAGTAAATGATTTTGATTTATGCCAGTGAAGAGGAATAAATAAAATTAGTGTTGAGGACTGTGTTGTGTCCTTTGCCTGTAGTCTTGCTATATCCTCTGATCCATCTCTGGACAAATGTGTTGCCATTACTTGAGTTTCATCCTCAATGGAAATGCCTAAGGCTTTCATGACTTCACAGTGTTTTGAAGGGAAGCTGGATTTTCCTTGCTTGCAAAACAACACGAACAGCAGAGTCAGGAAATAACCCTGAAGTCACCAAATCACTGAAAAATTAATATGCAATCTTTTCTTTCCCTCAGGCAAGACTTTACCCTTTATATTTAGTGATAATAATTTGTTCTCACTGATACTTCCTGATCCTGCTTATTTGACAATAGGCAGAGGTGTGTTCTCAGATTAAATTGTTTAATTTCAGCAATGAATAGCTATTTTTCATGTCCAAGTTCATTTACTTCAACTTAGTGGGCATTTTGAAAGCAGTTTCTACATGTAAGGTGTCATGAGCATACTATTTCAGATACACACAATCATACTGGCGTTTTTCCATAATGTCAGAATTTACTGAATAACAATAAATTTACAATGTGCAGAGGTTTCAATGGCAGGAATTTGCCAGACAATCCCACCACTTCAGTAAACTGGCCAAGGTAAATGCAAGTTCTTTTTATTCCATTCCTAATTGCTAATGTTAAGATAATAATAAACTAATAATTATAATACAGTCATGTCACGTAGAAGAATATCTCTATGCATATATGTGGGCCAAAGTAGAGTTCAAGGTTTCAGAAGTGGGATGATAGGAACACATCTAGAGTCTGTGTCACATAAGAGTGTTGCTGTAGAGATCAGGCTATGTGGAGTCAGGATCAAAGTGTAGATGTGGTCAGGAACTGAGATGAAAGGAGGATCAGGTCTGAAGGAACAACATCAGGTGTGGGTCTGGATGGCAGAACAGGCAGATGGAAAGATGGCAGACAGAAAGACAACAGTCAAATAGGCTGTGGACTGTACCAATGGTAGAGGACTAAGCAGAGCTGAAGGCCCTGAGAATGTTGGGGCTTCTCTGCTGGTCTTTGATTCCATTGGCAACCTGCTGATAGGACAATGTGGGATCATTGTTATCAAAGTGCTACGTGTCCCCTACTTAATGGCATGAGATGGGGGAGTTAAGTCCTTTCTTCAGTCTGATATGTCCCATGAGTTCTTGAGCATGATTCCATTGTAATTATTTGAATATACTCATGTACTGTGACCATCTCATAAGTTATTAGAGAGGTACCCTTTCTATTCCCAGGAATGTCCTTAACTCATCTGTGCTGGGGAGAGTAGAAGACAGGCAGTGATGCTTGGGTCCATCTAATGGGCTGTAGTTAGCCTCCACTCAAATGGAGTCCAAAGCTGCTTGTAAAATTGAGTCTTTGGGACCAAGGCACAACTGAAAAATGCACTATTTTACACAACATGGGCTCACTTAGAGTAGAGCAATTATGGTTCGTTTTTGTGAACACTGCAAACTAGAATCACCTGGGACTAGAGATACTCAACTGAGGCATCTGCAGGGTACTTTCTCCATTGCTGATTGATGTGGAAGGGCCCAACATACTGTAGGCAGTGCCATTTCTGGGCAGGAATGCCTGGGCTGTATTAAAAAGTAGGCAAAAGAAGCCAGAAAGCAATGTTTTTCCACTGACCTCTGCTTCAGTTCTTGCCTCAGGATCTTGTCCTGATTGAGCTTCTGCCTTTCTTCCCTCAGGGATGGATTGCACTTGGAATGTGTAAGCTTTTCTCCCCAAGTTCCTTTAGCCACTGTGCTTGTCATGGTGATAGAAAGTAAGACTGAGGCATAGCCAGATCTCAACAAAGGTTTTCTCCTAAATGTTAGGGGATAAAATGAAGAGGGGTGAGGCTAGGCATCTGGTTCCAGGTTCTACAACATCTCAAGGGAGGTACTTCACAGTGACACATACATGCAAAGCACACAGTCTCACCCAACAATGAAGATTATGTATACCAGATGTTGTGGTAGTCTGTAGTCCTGCAAAAATTGATGGGACATATTCCTTGCCAGGAACAAAGACTTCATTCACAAGAAAAAGTCTGAAAGAACTCTCCAAAGGACAGACAGAATTCAGAAAGAATACATTTCCCAACCTGGATACAAAGAAATACGTAGTTGAAATAAGGATGGTGCTTGTGTTTTGGATTACTCTTAAAAGTTACATGGGGGGAGGGGGACATAGATCAAAAGAATAATGTATAAAGTACAGAAACTACCTAAAATCATCCAGCAGGGAATCTGCCAGGTGCCGCACTGCGTCTCAAACTTTTATGAGGAATCACTTAAAGGACCTTCTTTAAATTAAGACTTGGTTTGGAATAGGGCTTATCACAGTGCATTCTCCATACTTGATGACTTGGAAATTATATTTGCATAGCTGGCTTAGTTTGTGAGTACTACTGTTGAGTTTTTGAAGTCAGGAATACAATTTGGAGAGGGTCAAAGTAATTCCAAATGAATTTCGGCCAATGAATATTTAAAAAGAAAAATAAATAACGCCAGGGTGAGGGACTGGCATCTCCCCCTAAGACAGGTTAGTAAATTGGTCAAAGAGGTGGCTATTTAGGTGGCCTGGGGCTAAAAATGACTTTAGCATTGTTGTAAGCAGTGGGCTGGCTTCGGGACTTCTGCATCAGTCAAGAGCTATGACCCAGAGCCAAGGTACAACCTGGATTAGAACGGGCAGAATGAAGGCAAGACCTCGGTGTTTCCTGAGCTCAGAGCTGCTGGGAGGGACTTCTGAATTTTCTAGGATTTCCACATGAGGAAACCAACCGACCGACCGACCGACCGACCGACTGACTGACAACAACAAAAACCAGGGAAACGTAAATTCAGAACAGGAACTGAAAGCAACTCTTCCTTAATCTTTGTAACTATTTTTTTTTAAGTCAAAGGCAAAAGGGATTAAAAATAGACTCAAAATCATCCAGAAACAAAACAAAACAAAAAACAAGTTATTGTTAACTGAATGGAAGTTATATAAGGAAATCATAACGAAGTTTCACAAATTAAAAGACTCCTCAATAAATGATATTTCTTTTAATAGCATCTATTACTATTTGCCCAAGTATTATTTACTTTGAATTTTAGCATAAGTATACAATTTCATTTCTCTATTCTGCAAGATCTATGTAAGTGATTCACATACATACATAAGTAGTAAGACTGAGATGCATTTGTTAGCAAAGCCATGCTTGACCTTTCCTTTCCTTTCCTTTCCTTTCCTTTCCTTTCCTTTCCTTTCCTTTCCTTTCCCTTTCCCTTTCCCTTTCCCTTTCCCTTCCCTTTCCCTTTCCCTTTCCCTTTCCCTTTCCCTTTCCCTTTCCCTTTCCCTTTCCCTTTCCCTTTCCCTTTCCCTTTCCCTTTCCCTTCCCTTCCCTTCCCTTCCCTTCCCTTCCCTTTCCTTTCCTTTCCTTTCCTTTTCTTATCTCTCCCTTTTTTATCTTAAAGGATAATTAGTTTATTTATTCATTTTATATCCTGATGTCTGCACCCTCCTCCCAGACCCCCCCATCCCTTCCCCCTCCATCTCTCCTCCTCCTCTCCCACTGAGGCCAGACAAAGCCCAGTTAGGGAACAGCATCCATAGTCAGAAAAGAGCATTAGGGACAATCCCTGCTCCAGTTCTTGGCGGACTCTTATGAAGGTTGCACATCTGCTACATATGTGTGGGGAGGCCTAGGTCCAGCACATGTATGCTCTTTGGTGGTGGTGGTTCAGTCTTGAAAGCCCTCAAGGGCCCAGGTTAGTTGACTCTCGGTCTTCCTGTGGCGTTCCTATTCCTTTTGGGGCATACAATCCTTCATTTTATTCTCCCATAAGAATCCCCGAGCTCCATCCAATGTTCAACTGAGGGTCTCTGCATCTGTATCTGTCAGCTGATTGGTTCAGTTATGCTTAGGTTCCTGTCTGCAAGCACAACAGAGTATCATTAATAGCGTCAGGGATTGGTGCTTGCCATAGAATGGGTTTCAAGTTGGGCTGCTTATGGTTGGCCATTCCTCAGTCTGGGCATAAAACTTTGGGCTGAAAGTTTTGTGGGTGAGTTGGTGTCCTTATCCATCTACTGGAAGCCCTGCCTGGCTACAGGAGGTGACCACTTCTGGTTCCATATGCCTGGTTGATGTTTAGCAGGCCTCTTGGTCTCTCGTCATTTGTGTGTGAAACTTTTGTCTGTTACAGAGGAGAGTAGCGAACAATCACCAGTTTCTCTCTCCTCTTGTTTTATTAAGTGTTACTAAGTGCTAGGTGAAGTGGTATGTTGGTGCAAAATGCATGCTCTAGGTGGAAAGGTTAGCACAGCCGTGGAAGGATCATTACTACCTTCACCACATTAGCCCTTGTAGATCAGTTCAAGATCCCTATATTTGAAAGGCCATGGTTAAATTCCTGCCTCTGACACAAGTAGAATGAATTTGAGACCATTTTCCTGAAGTCTACAGAGCCTTCTTTTCTCATTTGGAGTATTAAATGGTGTGGAAGTTAGGCCCAGTTCTTCCTCCTAACCCTATACTCCCAGAAATAAGATTCAGGCTCAAAATATGTTTACAAATACTTGGCCATATAGTTAGACTCCTTTCTGACGAGATTGTAACTAAAATAACCCTGTTGTAACGTACCTTCGGCCACATTGCTGGCTACCTGTGAGAACCTTTTCCTGGGTGCATCTCCTGCACCTGGCTTTTTCCCAGAATTGCTTTTGCCTCCTGGATGTCCCACCTCCCATTTCCTGCCTGAGCCATAGGCCATAGGCTTTTTAGTTGACATAGGATGCATCCATACAACACACAAATATTATTTCTACAAAATGGCACTCAAAATACAGATTGTGGGTGATTTTGTATAGTTTACTACATTCTATCTGTTCCATTTCTGGCCACAAAATGAGGATAGTGTTATGATAAAGTTCAGAAAATTCAAGTGAAAAACTTTAGACTAATTTTCAGCTGTTAGCAAATATTAAATAAACCACAATTTTAATTCAGTGTGTGTGTGTGTGTGTGTGTGTGTGTGTGTGTGTGTGTGTGTGTGTGTAGCCCTTGGATCATGGGCAACCTTATAGCTGGACTCAGAGAGCCTCTTCTGTCAGAATGATGTGTTTCCAGACCAGACTCAGTAGGATCCACGAAGTCAGTGCCTCTCTTTTCTGCTGTACAAAGAACTAACTTCATGCTCCTGGCTGGGAACCTGGCTTCCTGTACAACTTCCAAAACAGACCATAGAACAGGGAGCCTCTGGGTGATCTTTGGATGGAGAGACAAGAGATGAGTGAGGAAGTAAATTCCTTCTGAAGGAACCAGCTTTTAGGAAGCTTCTCTCAAAATGTTATTAGCTGAGAAACTGTTAGCATCTCTCTGTGGTTCACAGACAGGTAGCTAGCTTAGTAGTAGACCCCTTTACATTTTCTCATCCGTATTATTTTATTGCTATGACAAGTTATTTGATAAGAATTAACTTTCGGGATAGAAGGCTTGTATTTGGCTTCAGCTTGGCAATAAGAATCCATCCTGATGAGGGAGGCATGGCTGAAGTAGCACGAGGCTACTAGTCACAGGACACAGAAAGTAAGAACCAAGTGGTGCAAAACTATGAAACCTCAAGGTACCCTCCCAGTTATACATGCCCTTCAGCACGTCTCTAATCCTAAGGGTCCCACAACTTTCTCAAAGAGTGCCACTAACTAGAGCACAGGTGTTTAAACACATGAGCTCAAGGAGACAGGGCTATTTTCCCTCCACACCATTACATTATTACCACCTCAGTGCTGAATAACTGCCTTTCTAAATCAGATGCTTGTAGGCTTTGTCTTGTTTTTCAAACGTATTTGGGCATGGGTCAACTGAAAGTTTTTGCTAGACTGCTAACAATGTAACAAGGGAAGTGTAAGTGGCCCCTGAGAACATTTAGACAGCAGAAAGCAGGATTGTACTTCTTTCTGTGGGGAGAAATCAAATATCATTAGCAGTGATACTGACAGCTGTCCTTGACTCTGCTTCAGGTGGTAAAGGAAGTCATGAGGAAAACACTTCATGGTACCTCATCCCATTTGCAAACAGGTCAAGAAGAATATCTGTATGTTCTACCAGCCATTCTCTTTCTTCCCAAAAGTATAGCGTTTGAAAAAGCAGAAATGAGGAGTAAATAGAAAACACATGAACTTCAGCAACCCATAAGAAGCAACTACAATGTGAAATGCATTTCCTCTTACGTTTTAAATTTGCACTTGTATAATTTTCTTTGGAACCTTTTCCATGAAAACATCTTGGATTTTCCATGTTGGGTACCTCAGATTCTACCTCAGTGGCTCTCAACATTCCTGATATTATGATCCTTTAAAATGGTTCTTAATGGTGTCCTGACCTGCCCCAACCATAAAGTTATTTTGTTGCCACCTCATAACTGTGATTTTGCTACTGTTCTGAATCATAATATAAGCATCTGATATGGAGAGTACCTCTTAAGTGACAAAGAGATCATGACCCATGGGTTGAGAAATGCTGTTCTCTATTCTATTACTATTTTATTTCCCCCATGTGTTAAAAACATCTACACTTGAGGACAGAATCCATAGAAAATTCAAGCAAAGTATCACATGATCTGACAAGTGTTGAATTACTATTTGATTTTTTGTAGGAATACATAATTCACCATTTTTATTTTCAACACCTTTCTCACAACATAATTTTTTATACAGGACTCTCATTATTTCAGTGTAGCTATGATGCTGCACATCTATCATCTGAGTTTTTATGAGGCTGAGGCAGGAGGATCAAGGATATGAAGCCTTCCTGGACTACATAGCAGAGTTCTGTGTCAAAAACCAAGTCCAAAGACAGAATTATCTCATAGGCATGAGTCTGATTTTTCTAGTTGGGTTAGGAATTGTCAGAAGTAAGGACCTTTGCATATATTTTAGGTGTTCCCAAAGCATTTATCATAGTACTGAATGTAGACCAGTTGTCAAACAAGCATTTGCTGTTTTTTGTTTGTTTGCTTGTTTGTTTGTTTTGAACTGATAACAGGCTGTCCATGAGAGGCCACATCTTTTTGTCCCAAACAGGCCAGAGGTAGATTAGCTGTAGCTTTTGCATGTGGTTGACAGTATCCATGACACCCCTCCTCACAGCAACTAAAAGGTAATAATGGTTGAGGCTTACTCCTGGAGATTAGTGGCTCTCGTGGAAAAAGGTAATCAATGGTGTTATAGAAAACTTACGATTTCAGAGAAATCAGTTGTAGAAAAAAAATTTCATTTGGACTACTTATGATCAGAACTTTGCAATATGGGCAATTCCTGGTTGATTTTCTAAAATCAGAGTTCACTTATTTCAGAGAAAACATGTTAATTTCAAAAACGAAGGGGAGATGACTTAGGATGGTAATTTTGCCAGTGAGTGCCATGAGTATTTTTAAAGGTTTTACCATGAAAACTTTGAGTTACCCAGTATTTGTCACAATTTGTCTGTTTTCTAGATAACCTTGGACAATCTCCGCAGTCCCTTAGGCCCGATTTTCTGCTCTCTGATGAGGATATCAGTGCTGGCTGCTATTACTTCTTCAGATTTACTTCCTGGAAGAGTTCTCCAGCATGGCCAAGGTGATCGGTTGTGAGAGTCATGGGAGCCTTGTGAATGGGCTGGTGGTATGGCAGAAGGTCTTGTAGGAATGGTCTGCCTTCCCCATCTCTTTAGCTTTGTGAACACATAGCTCTCCTCTCCATTTACCTTCCACCACGGCCATAAAATTATTTCAATTTTGAATTTGTAATTTTCTATGAGTGCTTTTTATGCACATGTGTTTGTGGATCACATGTGAACCTGGTACCTGTATACATCAAAAGGCATCGTATGTCTTGGAACTGGAGTTCCTCTTTCAGTGTCTTTTGTACAGCAAAAACATCCTTTATCAGACAGCTAAAACTCGATCAAGAACTGTGATGGAATGAAGTTCTGGGCTTGTTATAGGTAGCACAATGTAATATTATTTGATATAGCCTTATAAAATGCATGATATTTTTATTATTATTCCAATTCATTTTGAAGGCACAATCTTGCTATATAGTCAGACTGGCTGTAATTTTGTAATCTTCCTGCTTTGAGTGCTGGAATTGCAGGTGTGCAGCACCGTGCCCCATCCAAAACTAAGGTAACGAATAAATGGGTTAGCCAACGGCTGTCCCTGTGTATGTGGGACACCTACAGTCTCAGCACTAAAGTGGGGGAAACAGGAAGAACAACACTTTGAGGTCTATGTACATTACATAGGGAGTTCCAGGCTAGCCTGGCTTCACTCCTAAAAAGCCCAGACCTAAGCCAACCAACCAAAGATGAAATTAGCAAAATGTCCATCTCTCAGCACCTTTCTGTGGATCTGAGCTTTTATTATTTATATTAATTACTCCTCTTCCTGACTGAGAGAGAAAATTGCCATTGCTATCACAGGGGTTATTTTCTCTTTCCAGCCTCAGTCTTCATGTCCTTTTCCTTCTTCCAGTTTGTCCTGTGGATTCTTTGCCAAAGCAAGGTGACAGCAAGAACCACTTCCACTGGCATTCTTCAGCTGAGGCAGCTGCTGACTTCTTTAAATGAATCCTCTCTAACATGAGCAGAAGTTAATAATTTACATTAAAAGGAGGACTGTTGAAAGGTAGACAGACATTTGGCCAGTAGGCAAGATGCAGCTGAGTCAGTGACAGGTTATTCACCGTGTGGATTTGGAAGTCTCATAGGACATGGTCATGTGATTAATTTGCCTCAAACAGGCAAAGCATCTTGATTAAATAGCACTGTGTATGTATACATAGGAGGTAAATTTCATTAATGATAATTATGAATAGTAAGAAAAATCCAACCCATGCTTAATTTTCTAGGAGGAAAGATGAATGGCAGAGAATAAATTATAGACGCGTAATCTTTATTTTTGCTGAACTTCCATTTAGTTAATAATAGTAAAGTAGACAGGCAACTAAGAGAAGGGCTGTGAAGACAAGAGCCTCCACACTGACTTTGATATGAGGAAAATGCTCATCAGTCTCACACTAATGAGTGCGGCTTTTCTCATTGTGACAGTTTGAGAAATCCTTGTCTTTGTGCTACAATGAAGCTCATTGATTCCCCCTTCAAAGACTTTGTAAAGAGGATAGAGCCTATGACTATTAGGAATGTTTTACATCCTGATTGATGATCTTTAAAAAAGAATAACTCCTGCTTCCTACTGCCTTAACAAATAATTGGCTTGCTCTATGTTCCTCCTTCTTTAATCTGCTTACTTCTGCAGAGCATTCCAGAAGTTTTTCAAATTGGAAAGAGCCTTTTACCCAAGAGATTTAATTAAAGAAAGAAAAGTGCTCCCAGCAGTAGTGTAGGAGCAGATGATGGGTAACATGGCCCCCCGTGTGTGGCTCCAGGACCTCTGATTGCTGATGGCTGCATGCAGGCAGAGGGAAGCCAAGCAGATGATCAAATACCATGTTCATCCAGGGAGCCCACAAGTACCTCCATCTCTTCACTTTCCCCCAGGAAGCAAGCCATGTGCCCACATAGAGAAGCCCTCTCTTTTATCTGAATCAAGAGGTACCTTTAATCATCCATTACCTTGGAACATTATCTTTATTGCCATAAATCTCTGGCTCATGTGGAAGCAACAGTCCTTTTCTTGTCTTGCTTTTAGCTGATTTTAAGCATTTGCCAAATTTCCTATCTTTTCTCCTATAGAGTAGTGCCCATACTTTGGCATTCAGGAAGCTTTTTAATGACACACAGCTTGTAATGGCTACATCTAACTGTCAAATTTATTGCCCAGGAGACTAATAAGGCACAACTCTGGGTGTATCTGCAAGGGTGCTTCCAGAGACAACCAGATCATAAGTGCTCTGACATGATGACTGTTTTAATCAGTTAGTGGGTTCACCAGAAATATACATAATATTTTATATATATTTAAAATATAACAGTTGATGATACTATTAGGAAGTGGAAAAAAGAAAATAAAAAAAAATGGAAAGAGGAGCCTTGTTGAAGGACATGAGCACTGGAGATGTTTTGGGGGATACATCATACCCTGCCCTTTGGATTTTGTTTCTTGTCTACGTGAGGTCAGATGCCATATGCCCCAATGGCCACAGTTTTGCCCAAGGGTGTGGGACCAAACAAACTTGGACAGAACTTTCTGAAACCATGGCTATCAATTATAATTAAATAATTCCTGTATTTATATGCATGTGTGTGTGTGTGTGTGTGTGTGTGTGTGTGTGTGTGTGTGTGTGTGTGTGTGTGTGTGTAATAGAGGGTCCAGGGAGGTGTAGGTATCTGGGGAGACTAGAAGAAGGTGTCAGATTTCTATGGGGCTGGAGATACAGGTGATTGCAAACTGCTTGATATGGGTGCTGGGAACTGAACTCAGGTTCTGTTCAAGAGCAGAAAGCCCTTTTAACTGCCGAGCCATTTCTCCAGCCACAAATAAACAAACCTGATTTATAATACTAGGCTCAGGAATTTTCAACGTTATTTCATTTGTCAATAACATCAACATGAGAATGTCCATTCAACCCTCTTTATCTTTATCACTGTTGATGGAACTATATACTTAAGAGGCTTATCTAGAAAGAGGATTTGAAATAAGACTTGGGCTACTGTGTAAAAGTAACTTTTATTCTCCTGGGGTAAGTGTCACCTCCCAGACTTACTGCCTCTGTCTTCCTCTGCCTGAAAACTTAGCCTGCCTAGTCCTTGAAGCTTCTAGCCTCTGTAAAATCTATCTAGGACTAGAATGTTTTCAGCCTTTGAGGCTCGATGCTGAATACTTTCACCACTTCCTAGTTCTTTCTGAACTCTGGCTGGCTGGCTCAACTCAGCTATTGTGGCTCAAACTCTTCTCCAAGGTGACTTATTCAATCCTGCTTCTCTCTCTGCCTCTTGAGTTGTTCTGCTTGTCTTCATACTGACTTTGCCAATCTGTTCTAATCTTCTAACTCCTCCCCTCCTCCCTCCCTCCTCCTCCCTCCCTCCCTCCCTCCTTCCCTCCCTCCATCCCTTTCCTCTCCCCTTTCCCTCCCTCCTTAACATGTGTCTGTACAGCTGTCCGAGTAAGACTGCCTTCCCTCTCTGTCTGCACTGCTTCACTCAAGTAGCTTTCCTTTCCTTCTTAACAAAACCTGTGCTTTCCTGAAGGAGTCACGTCTTCCTGGAGCATACTGTTATAATTTTCTGTCTCCCTGCTTGGCTGCCCCTCCATCTTTCTGACTAGCCCTCCTCACTCAGTCATCTTTCTATTCTTGCCCTGAAGTCAGGACTCTGGAGTCTTCCAGGGCTTGGGCAAAGGTTCCTTCATTGTTCCCTAGAGTTCCTTATGTGAAGCAGAATTGTTCAGAAGTAAAAACTTATTAAACAAGAGGAGGAAAAACGTTGTATTTTGTGGCCAAATAATGAGTTAAGTCAGTAAAGAACCTGGCAGACATTTGAGAAGACAAAGAGAAAGGTGTGTCTGTTCGAGTGCTTACAAGTCTGGAGCCATACACACTGGATGAGCCAAGGGCAGCATTGAATGTTACCTGTGCCAGCAGATTCAAAAGAGGATAAACATGTACAGGACTTTGGTTTTTGGGATTGGTCAGGCTTCTCTAGAGTCACAGAACTTATGGAGTGTTTCTATACATTAAAGGAATTTATAATAATGACTTATAGTCTGTAGGGTTAGTGTAGTGGCATCTGCTCTGTCACAGGGCATGGTCTCTGGGGAGGTAAGACGAGGGGGGAGTTGACCACACTTATTCCATGCTGTCGCCTGTAGGGTGACGGGCTATAGGGAAGTCCTGGGACACTGCTCCAGGGATGGGAAAGTGTGGTCTGAGGCACAGGACAGCTGGAGCTGGCTTGGAGGTCCCAGGCCTACCAAAAGGACAGGATATCTGACTCTCAGGCTCTTGGGCATCTAGGCACTGCTCAATGCGGCAGAAGAGCTGAGAACGAAGTGGGGGACTGTGGGCTGGATCTATCCCTGGGCCGGGGGGCAGCGATAACTGGTTCCACGTGGGTGTGTGTGGGAGTGGGGGTGGGGGTTCTTGGCTTGACAGCTTGAGGCTTGGGCTTGGTTATGCTTGCTAGCAGCAGTGGCTGGGAGCACAGAAAGGCCTTCTACAGGAGATTAAATGGCAGCTCTATAGGCTAAGGCCTTCTCCATGGCTCCCCCAGGCAGATCCCAATAAGGCAGTCCATGGTTTTAAGGCATTTATTGTCATGGCAGAAAGTGGATGAGTAAAACCATACCCTACTTCTTAGAGCGGACCTGAGGTTAAATACCTTTTGCAGGGAGGAATGTCTGGGAAGGAAAGGTTATTGGATAAATTCTCCAGACCTTTAGGTACCTCATTAAAATGGAGATCTGTCCTGAGCCTATGTGACCACAGGTCACATCCTATACATGTAGAAGGGTTTGGGGTGTTGCACTTATGTGACTGATGGCCACAAACCTGTGGGGGGCTTCAGCTAGTGACAGGGTCCTGGTGCCTGGTAATCAGGACAAACTCTTACCATCCCTTCAGGGTCTCTGGAGTTTCTAGCCTTAGTTCAACCAGGGACCAAGCTACTTTTCACAGTTCCACAAGAGTCTGCAGTCCAACTAACCCAACAATGAGCAGCTGTGAATGGGAAGTCTAAACATTAAGTAGATGCTCAGTTCACAAGGCTAGTTGCTTCTCCTGGTCTTCTGTATAAGCTGGAATCCAGAAGAGCTAAGTTCCAACAGATGTGCTGGCAAATAAGTGCAAGCAGATGAAGGAAGAGTGCATCTCCCTTCTTCCAATGTCTTTATGTAGGCTCCTAGCACAAGGTGTGGCTCAGATTAAAGGTGTGTACCACCATGCCTGGATCTGGGACTTGCTTTGTCCCAAGATGACCTTGAACTCAGAGATCTGCTTGGCTCAGTCTCCTGGGATGAAAGGATGTACAACTTTACCTGGACCTAAGCTTTTTTTTTTTTTTTTTTTTTTATTAACTTGAGTATTTTTATTTACATTTTAAGTGTTTTTCCCTTTCCCGGTTTCCAGGCAAACATCCCCCCTCCCCCCTCCCTTTCCTTATGGGT
>NC_046157.1:132898703-132918227 GCF_011064425.1 Rattus rattus
TGCTGTGGGTGTCTTAGAGTCCACTGAGCAACTCAACCAGGGAACATCTTCTGCTGGTCGCTGTTCAGTCACGATGGCAGGCCTAGTTTGCTTTGTAGTGCTGTTAAACACCATGTAAACTCTGAGAGGAGGGATTTATTTGACTTACAGGTCTGATCATTGAGGGAAGCCAAGCAGGCACTCAGGCAGGAGCAGAAGTGGGGACTGTGGAGGAGTGCTGCTTGCTGGCTTCTTTCCAGGATCACATTCAGCTGCCTTCCTTATACCTCCCAGAACCACACACCCAGTACTTCACTGCCCAGAGTGGACAGGGGGCCTCCCACACCAGTCAACAATCAAGACAATCTACCTAGACATTCCTACAGGCCAGTAAGATGGAAACATTTCCACAACTGATGTTCCTGCTTCCAGACTACCTAGTTTGAATCAAGTTGCCAACACTAGCACAGGGAATTTAGATGGCCAGTCATGGGGGCAGGGTGTGGGACAGAGAAGAGCAATTCTCTGCCCTAGAAATAGTTGCTCCAAACACTTGGAAGGTTACTTGACAGGCAACAACACAAAAGGCCACGTTTTCTTAGCATATCACACTGGTGGGGCTAGTGAGATGACTCAGGAAGTAAAGGCACTTGTCATCATGCCTGACAGCCTGAGTTCCATTCCCAGATTCTGTATGGCAGAAGGTGAGAATGACTTCTTCAACATTCTTCTAACTAGATGTGCATGTGCACACAAATGTGTCCTTGTGGGCTCACTACGCCCTCCCCATTTAAAAATCAACAATAATAAAATTCAGCCCAACCACCCCAAAGGAAAACTCATCCTAACAGGAGTCTTAGAACTCAGAGTTTTCAAAGGCAAATTGGAGAGAGCCTCATCTCTGGAAACGGAGCTCATCAAAGACACATGATTTACAAGTTTCTAACTCATCTTCTCTCCTCAAGTTTAAACAGAAATTACCAGGCCCTGACTCAGTTCTTCTTGAGTTCAAGTAATATACTAGCAAGAATCAGAGCCATGGGGCTAACATAATTCCTTTTCCAAATAGGTAATGCAGTAGTAACTAATTTTCTAGAGAAGGAAATAATACACTAAGAATAGATGTAAAATAATTTTACACTAAATTATACATGAAATCTTTAAAAATTAAAACAAACTTTTCAAGGAGACCTCACACTTGTGGTAGTATAATGAACCACATTACTGAACCATAAATGCTGGGGCTTCACTAGCAACACCATGGCCACCAGCTCTGTGGCTACCCAGTACTTGTAATGTGGCTAGTTCAGAGTGAGCTATGCTGGAAGGATAAAATATGTCTTGTATTCCAAGTATTTAGCACAATAGAATAATTAAATACCAAAATAGTTTTATGGCCCCATGTTGAACTAATGTTTAGGATAAATTGGTTTAAGTAAATGACATTACTGAAATTAATTCCACTTGCTTCTTCTTGCTGTTTTAATGGTGATTCAAACATTGAAGAAGAAAGTTTCTTAGCAGCGGCCCACAGAACTTTCTCAAACTGAGCAGAACTTTGGAGTGGAAGGCAAAAGATTAAAGAAAACACCTGTTGAGATGTGCAATGTTGCAGCATGGAATGTTCTTGGGAACATCAGGCCACTTGGTGATAGATTACCCCACGAAACCAATAGTAACTGAAGGATTTGGTTTTGCACATGCCTGCCTGCCTGCGTGCGTGTGTATGTTTGGTACTTAGGAAATTGAGGATTAGCCTTTTTTTTTCTCTTGCTAAATACTATCAGCCCCTGGCTAAACCTTAGCCTTCTGTGAAACGGAGTTTGTGAATTAAGGAACCCAAAACACAAATGTCTCTTTTGAGGTTAGTGTTATATTGTGATATCTTCCAGTTCCAAGTAAGAACAGCAGCCAAACTGTGTTCCAGACAACAACCCCAAAGTGGAATTGGGTTATAGGAAACCATGCTCATTTCTTTCTTTGCTTTATGCCTTTGTAGATCTGACTTCCACACACACACCAGTCACTGCTAGGAACATGGCTTGCTGGAGGGAGAGCAAGGAAAGCACATGCTATATCTGTATTCTCATTGCTCAGGAATGACACACACTTCACTGGTCTAAACAAACCAGACCATGCTGGCCATGATTATAAGACACATGTGTGATGCTCTCAGGGGGAGATGATGTTCCACAGACCCATCAAGCTCCAGAAACTCATGGGCTCTTATACGGCTCCTTGGTGGCCTAGCCATGGTAGCCCCCTCAGTGAATTATTTGAGATCTTTTGAACATGGTCCACTGGAATCATTGTCTTGATCAGAGTTATCTCATTCCACCTACTCTGTTGCCCTAGCTTTAAATCTCCAGTGTAGAGACTGCATCTCAGACTCCCTTTTGTAGAAAACCGTGGACTCCTTATGCAACCATGTTTACTGTTGTATATTCTGGGTTCCCCTGGCTGCCTGTTCTACAGTGGTCTTCAGTACATTCAGAGAGCCAACTGAGCAACAGCTTGTGAGGATCCAAGGGTGGTCAACACGCTGCTGGCATCTGAGCTACTATTTCCCCTGCTTCTCTGTGTAGTAATGTTGAGGACTTATAGAATAAGTGTCATACTCAAATAGAAGCTTTGATCGAGTCTAGCCTGGTGCTGTAAGCCTATAACCCAAAACAGGAGAATCCCAGGTTCAAGGTCTGCATAGGCTGTAGAGTGAGTTCAAAGGGCAACTTAGCAGTGATAAATTTTAGAGGTTAGTCCTCATGGTATGTAGATAGTGAGGAAAAGAAAGACCTGGGTGGATTTATTCTCACGGGCATGTCCTAAGATGGCCAGAAATGGTGTCTACTTCTTGATTTCTTCCTCACTTAGATTCACAAGTGTTTGCTCTTTCTATGAAGGACTCTGAGGGCAGGTGTGCCCTAGCCAGGTGTTTTATGTCACAGGCTGTATACCAACCAGCTCTTCCACATCCAAACAAGTCAGGAGGACCTACAGGGAACTCTTGTCTCTTCCCAAGTCTTCACACCAGTGGGAAAAAAAACTCCCTCAGGAAAGATGACTTCTGGATTTGCATCTGTTCTCTGCTGAGGAGTCTGATTTCTTTTGTACTTCCATTTTAATTAAAATTAGGCCGTACAAACCTTCTTTGTTGCCTTTAAAAGAGAGCTGGAGCTAGCATGAGATCACGTTGCTTGCACATCCCAGTCCCTAGATTCAATCTGTACTCATCCCACCCAGTGCCAAGAAATCAAGTAACAGGTGTCAAGAAATAACATACTGCAGGATTCTGCTTATGTGTTTCTATCAAAAACTCTCACATTTTATGATTGTTGTATCTGTTAAAATTGCATATATTTGCAAATAACAATTTTAAAATAATCTAAAAATTATGCCTTTACAAGATATTTTAAAAAAAGAGAGATTTGTTTATTTTCATGTATCAGAAACTTCACACTATGCAGAGCTAGTACGAAATGAAGCACAATGATCCTATTAAAGACATAGGCTCCTCTTCTTTTTCTCTATCTTTTTCTTAAACAACAAAATGTGACAAAATAACGTACCATAAAATAAAAACAAGAACTATCACAACATCAAAGTTGGACAGAGCAAAACAACAGAAGAAGAAGAGCCCAAGAGAAGGCACAAGAATCAGAGACCCATTAGTTCACACACTCAGGAGTCAGTAAAAGGCTGAACTGAAAACTGTAATATATGCAGCCGACCTGGTGCAGACCTGGTATAGTCCCGTGTTTGCTGTTTCAGTGTCTGTAAACTCATATAAGCTCCAAGGGGAGGGATTTGGTGGAGACGTCCCATTTAGAGCTGTGTGTGTCAGGTTTCCCTCTCTACATAATGTCTGACTGTGGCTCACTGCATCATTTCCATCCACTACAGGAGGCTGTTTCTCTGATGATGACTGAATCTGTAAGATGACTCATCTGTAAGTATAGCAGAATGTCATCAGGATTCATTTCACTGGTTTTTTGGTTGGCTGTTTGGTTGGTTTTGTTTTTTCAGATCAGTACTATTTGCTTTGATCCCAGGTCCCTGGGTTATCTAGCGTGGTTCTTGGTTACCAAGGCACTGCTAGGTATGGACTCTGTTTCATGGAGTGGACCAGTGGATAAAATCAGGCATTGCTTGGTTACTCTCCCAGGCTTTATTCTACCATTGTCCTAGCATTTTCTGCACACAGAACAGAATCGTAGATCAGGTTTGTGGCTGGGTTGGTGTTTATGTTTCTCTTTTGGTAGCCAGAAGAGTATCTTCCTGTACCGTCTCCATGTTTATCAAGTTCTGCAGATGTCATTTTCAGCAATCAGGACTTGCTGTGCAGAATAACCTGTTGTCTTGGAGACAGCCTGGATTGTTTGGGGATTTCCATAGAGCCCCTTTGGCCAACAACTCAATTGCATGAAACCCAATCCCACCTCTAAAAGCTTCATTTAGGCCACTTGAGGATTTGTCTCCCCCATTACTTGAACACTTCATTAGGATCACCTTTGTATATTTTAGGAATTTTCCACTATATTAGGTTTCCATACTACTTCTCATACTAATGCTCGATTACAGCTGTCTCTTTCTGCATTCTCTCCCTCAATGCCTTCGTTCCTCCCCGTCCCACTTGATTCTCATTCATGTCCACATTCAACTTCAGTCGGCCCATAGAACCTATTCGATTTCCCCCTCCAGAGAGATCAGTGAGGCTACAGTTGCCTAAGTCTTCTGTCATCATAAAATATGATTTTTAAATCCAAATCTTGCTTTTCCAGGGTATTTGTATATCCAGGATTTTCTTTGCTCAGAGAACTGGGCTTTGATGATGCCAAGTAGTCTTGGTTGCTGTTGCTTAAGTTCCTGTACTTGCCTCTCTCCATCAGGTTGGCACTGGTATTCTCTTGTTTTGCTGTCTCTGAGAGTGGCTTGACCCTCCTGTCAGCACTTCTGTAGACTTGCTTTCTTTCAGCCGGATCTGTGAACATAGAATGCTCCTGAGTTTGTGTGACCTGAAGCCTCCTGGCAGGTTTCTTGGCACAGAAGAGTATGTCATACCTCTGCTCTCAAATCTGTAGTCACGCCTGGTGACTAGATTTCAGCTCTGGGCCCAGGCACTGGAAGTGTTCAAACCCTGGCTGCTCCTAGGTCCCTTTGTCCAGAGGGCACTAGGCAATTTCCTCTTGGGTCAGGAATATGGGCAGAAAGTAGTTGTGTCCTCTGACTCTCAGGATTGTCTGCACTTCTGAGGGTCCAGCTCTCTACCCCACAGGATTTGGGTGCAGGGAGCTGTGGGAATGATTCAGTTCAGTTCTGGACATAGGCAGAAGTCAGCAGCTTCCTAAAGCTGACTACTCTTGTATTCCTGTATCCAGTGGATACAGAGGCAGTATCCAGGTGCTTCTTTAGAATGTCTGTGAGGGCCCCAACATAGGGAGCATCCTTATCATCAAAGGCAGAAACTTTATTATTGATCTTTTGGTCCAGAATGTCCTTAGCAGTAAATCTTTCATCAAGGATATAGTAGTCAAACTCTTAGTAAAGCTGATCATGGTTCTCAATGTGCCTAGAAAACCTAGAGATGGAAATAAATTATTTCCAGCTCTCACAAGGTCACCTTGTCCAAGAACTCTGAATGTTGTCTCCTCGGAGTGGTAGAAACACTCCCAGCACAGGGACACTGCTGGCTGGTTCCATGGAGAATCCAATACCATATCCTGAGGAGCACCTGGCCCTCTGCATCCAACTGCACTGTCAGCAGTCTCTTAGAGTCCTCTGCAGACCCTGACCTGAGGTGACTCCTAGCTGCTGGCTGAGGAATGATGGTGGCAGTGGCTACAGGGACTGACCCCAAGGCAACTCTTTTAAGGACAATATTTAATTGGGCCTGGATTGCAGGTTCAGAGGGTCAGTCTATTATCATCAAGGAGGGAATATGGTGACACACAGGTAGGCATGGAACAGGAGAAGCTGAGAGTTGCACACCTGCATCTGAAAGCTGCTAGCAGAATGCTGGCTTCCCAGCAGATAGAATGAGAAACTTATAACCCATGCCCACAGTGACAAACCTACTCTAACAGGGTCACACCTTCTAATGCTGACACTCCCTGGGCCAAGCATATACAAACCATCACACCCATCTCAGGTCTAAGTCTCTTTACTACTGTAGCTGACCTGCCTGAGTTTCCTTGAGGCTAGACAATGTAGTCTCTGGCTTTTAGCACATCAGCAGGGGATAGAGGAAGGTAGCCTTTATTCTCTGCAGGAACAGGGCAGCTCTAACTCCCTGTTGCTTGTTGAAGGCTCAGGAAAAGGGACACCTTGACAAGTGATTTTAACCTTTATTTATAAGTTCTTCAGTTTTCCTAAAAGACAAAAGTTTGCCTCCATAAAGTTTGACTTAAAAAGTTCTCCTTGCTCTCTTCTTCTTATCTCCTTTCCTCTTGCTCTTATGACACAATAATTTCCTTACTCTCAATGCCTTACTCTCAATGCTATGCCTTTACTTCTAAGTTCTTCTTGAGTTCTGTCCTGTTCAGTTCACTTCTGTTTAAAAAGCTTTCTCTCTTTCTCAGCACTTGTATATCTTTCTGAATACATCATCACATGTTAAAAAGTTCACCATAAGTTTGCACATGAATTCAAATCATAAGTTGAATAATTAGTTTACAACTGGGAATGTTTACACGCATATCCATTAAGAGTAATTATCAGGATAATCTGTCATCATCTGTCACCGGCTCTACAGGTTCATGGAGAGTTAAAAACTGCAATCTTTATGACAAAAGAATAAGTGAAATTTCCTATAGGCAAATCCAGTCAATTTTTTATGTTCAGTCCTTCCATCTATAGTAAATCACTCATTCCCTTTTTATGAACTCTGGTTACTTGGTTTATACCCTCTTAAAATGGGCTCTAATTTGTAGATTCCTGCTTGGTATTGCAGAAGCAATTAACTCATGACACTTTAAGCATGGCAAAGTTCTCAATGCAATTTTGATTATCAGAGAGAACATAGTAGCAGTCCTATTGTAAAAGAGCTTAAAATTACTGATCTAATTTTAGGAATTCTTAAAGAATCATCATTAAGAATTAAGAAATCAACTATTTGTCTATACATCATCATGCCGAGACAATACAACTTCGTTGCTCTGTGGTGATCTGCTCAAAAGAGTGGGGTAAAGAGCATGACAAATACAGAGGCAGATGCTTGCAGCCAACAATTTATCAGAGAACAGGGTCCCCGATGGAGAAGATAGAGAAAAGATTGACAGAGCTGAAGGGATTTGCAATCCCATAAGAACAACAATAAGAAACATCCAGAGCTCCCAGTTCCTAATCCATCATCTAAAGAGTACACATGGATAGACCCATGGCTACAGCTGCATATGTAGAAGAGGATGGCCTTGTTGGGCACAATGGGAGGAGAAGCCCTTGGTCTTGTCAAGGCTTGATGCCCCAGTGTAGGGGAAAATAAGAACAGGGAGACAGGTAGGGGCAAGTGGGTGGGTCAGTTGGTGGGTGGGTAACACCCTCTAGAAGAAGGGGGAGGGGTGTTATAAGGGGTTTTATGGATGGGAAACCAGGAAAAGGGATAACATTTGAAATGTAACAAAAGCCCTCATTGAGGAGGGGACAGCGGCTACGGTGCACCGAGCTAGCCTCCCTTTGCTCAAGACTCTGGCATGAGGTGTCTGCCTCGAACTTGCTCTGGGACTGCTGCTGGCACTGGTGCTGGCACTGTGGTCTTGGTTCAGATTGATTCAGAGCTGAGTGAGTGGCAGCCCGAGGACAACCAGAGCTTCCAATACGATCAAGAGGTCTTCCTGGGCATGGAGGACTCCAAGATCTTTGATGAGCTAAGCCCGGACGAGAACAAGAAGAGGCTGGGGAAAATTGGTGAACAAATTGACAGTGATGGAGGCGGCCTTATTACTATTGAGGAGCTGAAAGTTTGGATGAAACAGGTAAAGAAAAGATACATCTAAAATAATGTGGCTAAAGTCAGGAAGAATTAAGTTAGGGACACAGACAAAAAGATCTACTGGGAAGAATATAAGCAGGCCATCTATGGCTAGTACCTGGGAAACTATGCTGAATTCCACGACAGCTCTGATCATCATACCTTTCAAAAGTTGCTGCCACGATATTAGAGGAGGTTTAAGGCTTCAGACCTTGACGGCAACCTGACAACTACTCGGAAAGAGTTCACTGACTTTCTGCATCCAGAGGAGTTTGAAAGTATGAAAGAGATTATAGTTCTGGAAACCCTGGAGGATATTGACAACAACGGGGATGGTTTTGTGGACCATGATGTGTACATCATGGACATGTTTTCCCACAAGGACAATGGCCCTGAGCCCGACTGGATTTTGTCTGAATCAGAGCAGTTCAATGATTTCCAAGATCTGAACAAGTATGGGAAGCTGGACTAGGATGAGATTCGCCACTGGATCCTTCCTCAGGACTATGACCATGTGCAGGCTGAGGCCCAGCATCTGGTGTATGAGTCAGACAAAAAAAGGATGAGATGCTAACCAAGGAGGAGATTCTAGACAACTGGACCATGTTTGTGGGAAGCCAAGCCACCAATTACAGGGAAGATCTTACCAAAAATCATGATGAACTTTGAAAGACACTCATTCTCATCTAGCCAACAGTCACAGGCTTACTGTGGATATTCTGGGTGATTGCTATAGTTGTCAAGTGTATAGAATTGTGTCCCTAAACCTTGAGATTATACCTCAGATTGGGATAAAAATTATTTTCCACTCCATATTTACTGGAAAATAACCAACCCTATTATTCCAGTAGGATTTCCCCTGAAGCACATTAAACTCTTCACAAATTGCAGGTCTCTGAGGGAATACATTGCTACAGCATGATTTCCTTCACTCTTTCCCTACTTAATTAATTAATTAATTAGTGGGCAAGAAATCATGAAAGGGTTCAGCAACTCAAGGTGGGTGGTGGGGACACTGTACAGAATAATCACTATGTATTTGAATTATTAAATTTTGTGTTTTCTTAGTTGCCACTCTTAAATGGTGGTGAAGGTAAAGGCTTGAAGGATTCAATGTTATCTTTTCCTATGTCAGCCAACCATGGTATTTCAAATTCTTTATATTTAGAGTTGTTATTGTAATTGGTATATATACGTTTGTGCATTTTCCTGTATGGACCTGCTAATGTGTACAATAAACCCACATCCTTGTGGTTTTGTTTAGCTTTGTTTTTAATACAAAGAAGCAGAGTTCCCTGCACTCAAATCCCATGGGGGAGAGAGCTGGACCCTCCAAAATGTGGACACTCCTGAGAAATCATAGGAGACTACCTTCTCCCCACATTCCAGACCCAAGAGGGAATTGCCTAATGCCAACTGTCCCCATGGGTGCAAGGACCCAGGAGCAATCAGGGGCAGGAACCTTCTCATTCCTGCCTTGCCTATAGGTGTAAGATAGTCTCCAAGAATGCCTAAACACCTCAGATGGAGCATGTGTTCTAAGAAAAGACTGAAAGAAAATAAGAAAACAGTTCTAGAGGAGTGCAAACACAGAGGCCTACCAGAGGGTCAAGCCACTCTCAGAAACATCAAAACAAGCAAACACCAGAGACAACCCAATGGCTCGAGGCAAGCTCAGGACACTTAGGAACAGAAACCGAGCCTACTTGGCATCATCAGAGCCCAGTTCTCTCACGAAACATAATACTGGATCGAAACATACCAGAAAAGCAAGATTTAGATTTAAAATCACATTTTATGATAACGATGCAGGACATAAATAAGTCCCTTAAACAAAGGTAGGACAACACAAACAAGTAGAAGCCCTTACAAAGGAAACACAAAAATGCCAGAAAGAATTATAGGAAAACACAAACAAACAAGTGAAGGAATTAAATAAAACTGCCCAGGATTTAAAAATGGAAATAGAAACAATAAAGAAAACACAAAGGGAGACAACCCAGCCCTGGAGATAGCAAACCTAAGGAAGAGACAAGGAGTCATAGATTCAAGCATCACCAACAAAATACAAGAGATAGAAGAGAGAATCTCAGGGGCAGAAGATATCATACAAAACATCAACACAACTGTCAAAGATAATGTAAAATGCAAAAAGCTCCTAGCCCAAAACATCCAGGAAACCCAGGACACAATGAGAAGATCAAACCTTAGGATAATATGTATAGAAGAGAGTGAAGAATCCAAACTTAAAAGGTCAGTAAATATATTCAACAAAATTATAGAAGAAAACGTCCCTAAGCTAAAGAAAGAGATGCCCATAGATATACAAGGAGCCTATAGAACTCCAAATAGATTGGACCAGAAGAGAAATTCCTCCTGTCAAATAATAGTTAAAACACCAAATGCACAAAACAAAGAATGAATATTAAAATCAGTAAGGGAAAAAGATCAAGTGACAAATAAAGGCAGACCTATCAGAATTACACCAGGTTTCTCACCAGAGACTATGAAAGCCAGAAGATCATGGACAGATGTGTTACAGACCATAAGAGACTACAAATGCCAGCCAAGGCTATTATATCCTACAAAACTCTCATTTAACAGACAGGGAGAAACCAAGATATTCCATGACAAATCCAAATTTACACAATATCTTTCTACAAATTCAGTCCTACGAAGGATAATAGATGGGAAACTGCAACACAAGGAAAAAAAACTATGCCATACAGAAAGCAAGAATATACTCTCCTTTCAATGAAACCAAAAGAGAGACAAACAGACATAATTCCACCTCTAACAACGAAAATAACAGAAAGCAACAATCACTATTCCTTAATATTTCTCAACATCAACAGACTTAGTTCCCAATAAAAAGACATAGACTTACAGACTGGATACATAAACAGGACCCAGCATTTTGCTACATATAAGAAACAAACCTCAGAGACAAAGACAGACATTACCTCAGAGTAAATGGCTGCAAAACAACTTTCCAAACAAATAGCCCAAAGAAAAAAAGCTGGTGTTGCCATCCTAATATCAAATAAAATTGAGTTTCAACCAAAAGTCATTAAAAAGGTAAGGAAGGACACTTCATATTCATCAAAGGAAAAACCAACTGAGAAAAACTCTTAATCCTAAATATCTATGCTCCAAATGCAAGGGCACCTACATTCACAAAGGAAACCTTACTAAAGCTCAAATCACACATTGTACCTCACACAATAATAGTAGGAGATTTCAACACCCCACTCATCAATGGACAGATCAAGGAAACAAATTTAACAGAGACATAGAGAAACTGACAGACATTATGAACCAAATGGATTTAACAGATATTTATAGAACATTCTGCCCTAAAACCAAAGGATATACCTTCTTCTCAGCACCTCATGGTACCTTCTCCAAAATTGACCTTATAATCTCTCACAAAACATGTCTCAACAGATACAGGAAGATAGAAATAATCCCATGAATCCTTTCAGATAACCACAGACAAAGGCTGGTCTTCAATAACAACAAAAAACACAGAAAGCCCACATATACATGGAAGTTGAACAACCCTCTACTCAATGACAACTCAATCAAGGAAGAAAAAAGAAAGAAATAAAAGACTTCTTAGAATTTAATGAAAATGAAGATACAACATACCCAAACTTATGGAATACAAAGAAAGCAGTGCTAAGAGAAAAATTCATAGCTCTCAGTGCCTGCAAAAAGAAACAGGAGAGAGCATGTGTCATCAGCTTGACAGCACACCTAAAACCTCTAGAATGAAAAGAAATAAAAAACCCAAGAGGAGTAGAAGGAAGGAAATAATCAAACTCAGGGCTGAAATCAACTAAGTAGAAACAAAAAGGACTATACAAAGATTCAACAAAACCAGGAACTGGTTCTTTGATAAAATCAGCAAAATAGATAAACCCTTAGCCAAACTAACCAGTAGTCACAGAGAGTATATCCAAAATAACAAAATCAGGAATGAAAAGTGAGTAACACCAGAATATGAGGAAATTAAAAACATCATCAGATCCTCCCTCAAATGTCTATATTCAACAAAACTGGAAACTGTGGAGGAAATGGATATTTTTCTAGACAGATACCAGGTACCAAAGTTAGATCAGGAGCAAATAAACCATCTAAACAACCACCCCATAACTCCTAAAGAAACAAAAGCAGTTATTAAAAGGCTCCCATCCAAAAAGACCCAGGACCAGATGGGTTTAGTGCAGAATTCTATTGGACCTTCATAGAAGATGTCATACCAATACTATCCAAACTATTCCACACAACAGAAACAGACAGAGCACTACGAAATTCCTTCTCTGAAGCCACAATTACTCTTATACCTAAACCACACAAAGACCCAACAAAGAAAGAGAACTTCAGACCAATTTCCTTTATGAATACTCATGCAAAAATACTCAATAAAATTCTTGAAAACCAAATCCAAGAATGCATCAAAACGATCATCCATCATGATCAGGTAGGCTTCATCCCTGGGATTCAGGGATGGTTTAATATATGGAAATTCATCAATGTAATCCCCTATATAAACAAACGCAAAGATAAGAAATACATGATCATTTCATTAGATGTTGAGAAAGCATTTGACATAATTCAACACCCCTTCATGACAAAAGTCCTGGAAAGATCATGAATTCAAGGTCCACACCTTAAAAACAGTAAAAGCAATATACTGTAAACCAGTAGCTAACATCAAACTAAATGGAGAGAAACTTGAAGTAATACCACTAAAATCAGGGACTAGACAAGGCTGCCCATTCTCTCCCTACTTATTCAAAATGGTACTTGAAATCCTATACAGAGCAATCAGACAATGAAAAGTCAAAGTGATACAAATTGGAAGGGAAGAAGTCAAAATATCAATATTTGAAGATAAAAAGATAGTATACTTAAATGACCCCAAAAGTTCCACCAGAGAATTAATTAAGCTGATCAACGACTTCAGCAAACTGTCCGAGTATAAAATTAACTCAAACAAATCAGTACCCTTCCTCTACTCAAAGGATAAACAGGCTGAGAAAGAAATTAGGGAAATGACACCCTTCACAATAGTCCCAAATAATATAAAATATCATGGTGCTACTTTAACCAAGCAAGTGAAAGATCTGTATGACAAGAACTTCAAGTCTCGGAAGAAAGAATTTGAAGATCTCAGAAGATGGAAAGATCTCCCATGCTCATGGATTGGCAAGATGAATATGGTAATAACTGCCCATTTTGCCAAAAGCAATCTACAGATTCAAACCCATCAAAATTCCTACTCAATTCTTTATAGAGATAGAGTAACTTGCAAATTCATTTGGAATAACCTAAAACCCATGATAGCAAAATGTATACTCAACAATAAAAGAACATTTGGGGGAATCACATCCCTTTACCTCAAGTAGTATTACAGAGCAATAGTCAGAAAAACTGTATGGTATTGGTACAGTGTAAGGCAGATAGATCAGTGGAACAGAATTGAAGAACCAGAATTGAGCCCACATACCTATGGTCACTTGATCTTTAGCAAAGGATCTAAAACCATCCTGTGAAAGATAGCATTTCTTTCTTTTTTTTCTTTCTATTATTTTCTTTCTTTTTCTTCTCTTTGTCTTGGTTGCTGAGAATACATAGACACAGCAAGTGTTTCACAAACGGAATGGCAGTTTCTTGGAGAATTCTTTGTTCCAAGCAGAACGTGCTTGTAAAAAACATATTTTTCAATAAATAGACACAGCAAGTGTTTCAGGAACATAATTGCAGTTTCTTGACGAATTCTCTTCATTCCAACCGGGACGCCTTTGTAGCAAGCGTACTTTTCAAGATATAGACACAGCAAATATTTCCCACCCTGATTTGCAGTTTCTTGGCGAATTCTCTTCGTTCCAAGCGGATGCACCTGTAGCAAGCATACTTTTCTAGATATAGATCAGATGGCATTTTGCACATATATTTGTAGTTTCTTGGCATATGCTATTTGTTCCAACTGGAAGGCGCTTGTAGGAAGCATACCTTTCAAGATAGAGAAACAGCAAGCGTGTTCCTAACGGAATGGTTGTTTCTTGGCGAAATCTCTTATTTCCAAGCAGGACACATATGTAGCAAGCTTACTTTTCAAGATATAGACAGATCATGCATTTCTTAAATGAACCTGCTGTGTTTTGGAGAATGCTCTTTGTTCCGAGTGGGATGCTCTTGGACTAAGGTTAATTTTCAAGATATAGACAGAGCAAACATTATCGAATGGACTCGCAGTTTCTTGGTGAATTCTCTTTTTGCCTAACAGTCCACTTATCACTATTGCGGCCTATTGGGAACTAACTGAATTCAGCAAGTTACTTAGATCGGCTGACGAAATTTTGATAAATCTTGAAAAGTACACATGTTACCAGGTCGTGCTATTAACTGAATTCACAAAGAAACAGTGTTTCAGGTCGTGAGAATGTTGCTGTATCCCGAACAGTCCACTTATCACTATTGCGGCCTATTGGGAACTAACTGAATTCACCAAGTTACTTAGATGAGGCTGACGAAATTTTGATAAATCTTGAAAAGTACACATGTTACCAGGTCGTGCTAGTGGGAACTAACTGAATTCACAAAGAAACAGTGTTTCAGGTCGTGAGAATGTTGCTGTATCCCGAACAGTCCACTTATCACTATTGCGGCCTATTGGGAACTAACTGAATTCACCAAGTTACTTAGATGAGGCTGACGAAATTTTGATAAATCTTGAAAAGTACACATGTTACCAGGTCGTGCTAGTGGGAACTAACTGAATTCACAAAGAAACAGTGTTTCAGGTCGTGAGAATGTTGCTGTATCCCGAACAGTCCACTTATCACTATTGCGCCCTATTGGGAACTAACTGAATTCACCAAGTTACTTAGATGAGGCTGACGAAATTTTGATAAATCTTGAAAAGTACACATGTTACCAGGTCGTGCTAGTGGGAACTAACTGAATTCACAAAGAAACAGTGTTTCAGGTCGTGAGAATGTTGCTGTATCCCGAACAGTCCACTTATCACTATTGCGGCCTATTGGGAACTAACTGAATTCACCAAGTTACTTAGATGAGGCTGACGAAATTTTGATAAATCTTGAAAAGTACACATGTTACCAGGTCGGGCTAGTGGGAACTAACTGAATTCACAAAGAAACAGTGTTTCAGGTCGTGAGAATGTTGCTGTATCCCGAACAGTCCACTTATCACTATTGCGGCCTATTGGGAACTAACTGAATTCACCAAGTTACTTAGATGAGGCTGACGAAATTTTGATAAATCTTGAAAAGTACACATGTTAGCAGGTCGTGCTAGTGGGAACTAACTGAATTCACAAAGAAACAGTGTTTCAGGTCGTGAGAATGTTGCTGTATCCCGAACAGTCCACTTATCACTATTGCCGCCTATTGGGAACTAACTGAATTCACCAAGTTACTTAGATGAGGCTGACGAAATTTTGATAAATCTTGAAAAGTACACATGTTACCAGGTCGTGCTAGTGGGAACTAACTGAATTCACAAAGAAACAGTGTTTCAGGTCGTGAGAATGTTGCTGTATCCCGAACAGTCCACTTATCACTATTGCGGCCTATTGGGAACTAACTGAATTCACCAAGTTACTTAGATGAGGCTGACGAAATTTTGATAAATCTTGAAAAGTACACATGTTACCAGGTCGTGCTAGTGGGAACTAACTGAATTCACAAAGAAACAGTGTTTCAGGTCGTGAGAATGTTGCTGTATCCCGAACAGTCCACTTATCACTATTGCGGCCTATTGGGAACTAACTGAATTCACCAAGTTACTTAGAGTTGAGGCTGACGAAATTTTGATAAATCTTGAAAAGTACACATGTTACCAGGTCGTGCTAGTGGGAACTAACTGAATTCACAAAGAAACAGTGTTTCAGGTCGTGAGAATGTTGCTGTATCCCGAACAGTCCACTTATCACTATTGCGGCCTATTGGGAACTAACTGAATTCACCAAGTTACTTAGATGAGGCTGACGAAATTTTGATAAATCTTGAAAAGTACACATGTTACCAGGTCGTGCTAGTGGGAACTAACTGAATTCACAAAGAAACAGTGTTTCAGGTCGTGAGAATGTTGCTGTATCCCCAACAGTCCACTTATCACTATTGCGGCCTATTGGGAACTAACTGAATTCACCAAGTTACTTAGATGAGGCTGACGAAATTTTGATAAATCTTGAAAAGTACACATGTTACCAGGTCGTGCTAGTGGGAACTAACTGAATTCACAAAGAAACAGTGTTTCAGGTCGTGAGAATGTTGCTGTATCCCGAACAGTCCCACTTATCACTATTGCGGCCTATTGGGAACTAACTGAATTCACCAAGTTACTTAGATGAGGCTGACGAAATTTTGATAAATCTTGAAAAGTACACATGTTACCAGGTCGTGCTAGTGGGAACTAACTGAATTCACAAAGAAACAGTGTTTCAGGTCGTGAGAATGTTGCTGTATCCCGAACAGTCCACTTATCACTATTGCGGCCTATTGGGAACTAACTGAATTCACCAAGTTACTTAGATTCGGCTGACGAAATTTTGATAAATCTTGAAAAGTACACATGTTACCAGGTCGTGCTAGTGGGAACTAACTGAATTCACAAAGAAACAGTGTTTCAGGTCGTGAGAATGTTGCTGTATCCCGAACAGTCCACTTATCACTATTGCGGCCTATTGGGAACTAACTGAATTCACCAAGTTACTTAGATTCGGCTGACGAAATTTTGATAAATCTTGAAAAGTACACATGTTACCAGGTCGTGCTAGTGGGAACTAACTGAAATTCACAAAGAAACAGTGTTTCAGGTCGTGAGAATGTTGCTGTATCCCGAACAGTCCACTTATCACTATTGCGGCCTATTGGGAACTAACTGAATTCACCAAGTTACTTAGATGAGGCTGACGAAATTTTGATAAATCTTGAAAAGTACACATGTTACCAGGTCGTGCTAGTGGGAACTAACTGAATTCACAAAGAAACAGTGTTTCAGGTCGTGAGAATGTTGCTGTATCCCGAACAGTCCACTTATCACTATTGCGGCCTATTGGGAACTAACTGAATTCGCCAAGTTACTTAGATGAGGCTGACGAAATTTTGATAAATCTTGAAAAGTACACATGTTACCAGGTCGTGCTAGTGGGAACTAACTGAATTCACAAAGAAACAGTGTTTCAGGTCGTGAGAATGTTGCTGTATCCCGAACAGTCCACTTATCACTATTGCGGCCTATTGGGAACTAACTGAATTCACCAAGTTACTTAGATGAGGCTGACGAAATTATTGATAAATCTTGAAAAGTACACATGTTACCAGGTCGTGCTAGTGGGAACTAACTGAATTCACAAAGAAACAGTGTTTCAGGTCGTGAGAATGTTGCTGTATCCCGAACAGTCCACTTATCACTATTGCGGCCTATTGGGAACTAACTGAATTCAACAAGTTACTTAGATGAGGCTGACGAAATTTTGATAAATCTTGAAAAGTACACATGTTACCAGGTCGTGCTAGTGGGAACTAACTGAATTCACAAAGAAACAGTGTTTCAGGTCGTGAGAATGTTGCTGTATCCCGAACAGTCCACTTATCACTATTGCGGCCTATTGGGAACTAACTGAATTCACCAAGTTACTTAGATGAGGCTGACGAAATTTTGATAAATCTTGAAAAGTACACATGTTACCAGGTCGTGCTAGTGGGAACTAACTGAATTCACAAAGAAACAGTGTTTCAGGTCGTGAGAATGTTGCTGTATCCCGAACAGTCCACTTATCACTATTAGCGGCCTATTGGGAACTAACTGAATTCACCAAGTTACTTAGATGAGGCTGACGAAATTTTGATAAATCTTGAAAAGTACACATGTTACCAGGTCGTGCTAGTGGGAACTAACTGAATTCACAAAGAAACAGTGTTTCAGGTCGTGAGAATGTTGCTGTATCCCGAACAGTCCACTTATCACTATTGCGGCCTATTGGGAACTAACTGAATTCACCAAGTTACTTAGATGAGGCTGACGAAATTTTGATAAATCTTGAAAAGTACACATGTTACCAGGTCGTGCTAGTGGGAACTAACTGAATTCACAAAGAAACAGTGTTTCAGGTCGTGAGAATGTTGTTGTATCCCGAACAGTCCACTTATCACTATTGCGGCCTATTGGGAACTAACTGAATTCACCAAGTTACTTAGATGAGGCTGACGAAATTTTGATAAATCTTGAAAAGTACACATGTTAGCAGGTCGTGCTAGTGGGAACTAACTGAATTCACAAAGAAACAGTGTTTCAGGTCGTGAGAATGTTGTTGTATCCCCAACAGTCCACTTATCACTATTGCGGCCTATTGGGAACTAACTGAATTCACCAAGTTACTTAGATGAGGCTGACGAAATTTTGATAAATCTTGAAAAGTACACATGTTACCAGGTCGTGCTAGTGGGAACTAACTGAATTCACAAAGAAACAGTGTTTCAGGTCGTGAGAATGTTGCTGTATCCCGAACAGTCCACTTATCACTATTGCGGCCTATTGGGAACTAACTGAATTCACCAAGTTACTTAGATGAGGCTGACGAAATTTTGATAAATCTTGAAAAGTACACATGTTACCAGGTCGTGCTAGTGGGAACTAACTGAATTCACAAAGAAACAGTGTTTCAGGTCGTGAGAATGTTGCTGTATCCCGAACAGTCCACTTATCACTATTGCGGCCTATTGGGAACTAACTGAATTCACCAAGTTACTTAGATGAGGCTGACGAAATTTTGATAAATCTTGAAAAGTACACATGTTACCAGGTCGTGCTAGTGGGAACTAACTGAATTCACAAAGAAACAGTGTTTCAGGTCGTGAGAATGTTGTTGTATCCCGAACAGTCCACTTATCACTATTGCGGCCTATTGGGAACTAACTGAATTCACCAAGTTACTTAGATGAGGCTGACGAAATTTTGATAAATCTTGAAAAGTACACATGTTACCAGGTCGTGCTAGTGGGAACTAACTGAATTCACAAAGAAACAGTGTTTCAGGTCGTGAGAATGTTGCTGTATCCCGAACAGTCCACTTATCACTATTGCGGCCTATTGGGAACTAACTGAATTCACCAAGTTACTTAGATGAGGCTGACGAAATTTTGATAAATCTTGAAAAGTACACATGTTACCAGGTCGTGCTAGTGGGAACTAACTGAATTCACAAAGAAACAGTGTTTCAGGTCGTGAGAATGTTGCTGTATCCCTAACAGTCCACTTATCACTATTGCGGCCTATTGGGAACTAACTGAATTCACCAAGTTACTTAGATGAGGCTGACGAAATTTTGATAAATCTTGAAAAGTACACATGTTACCAGGTCGTGCTAGTGGGAACTAACTGAATTCACAAAGAAACAGTGTTTCAGGTCGTGAGAATGTTGCTGTATCCCGAACAGTCCACTTATCACTATTGCGGCCTATTGGGAACTAACTGAATTCACCAAGTTACTTAGATGAGGCTGACGAAATTTTGATAAATCTTGAAAAGTACACATGTTACCAGGT
>NC_046157.1:132918327-132929191 GCF_011064425.1 Rattus rattus
TTTTAATCACCCCTGTTTTATTTAGTCTCTGAAAACTACTTTTGTATTCTCTTCTAATATTTGGAATATTATTTTTAAATATGATTTTTAATTTCAAAAAGTTTTATTTAGCACTTGTATAGATTTCACCATGTAGCCATCTCAAATTATTTTTTAATAATTTTACTCAAGAGTTCAGTCGCATAGCAAATAGTCATGTCATTTGCATTGAGCTTTGGACTTTTCTAGTATAAAGTCAACAGTAAACTTTTTTTTTTTTTTAATAACTTGAGTATTTTTATTTACATTTCGAGGTTATTCCTTTCCCCTCCCGGGCTTAACATCCCCTAATCCTTCCCCCTCCCTTATTTTTTTTTTTTTTTTTTTTTTGTTCTTTTTTTCGAGCTGGGACCTAAAACCAGGGCCTTGTGCTTCCTAGGCAAGCGCTCTACCACTGAGCTAAATCCCCAACCCCTCCCTTCTTTATGGGTGTTCCCCTCCACATCCTTCCCCCATTGCCGCCCTCCCCCCAACAATCACGTTCACTGGGGGTGACTTTGAACATTTCTTTAGGTGCTTCTCAGTCATTCAAGATTCCTCTGTTGTGAATTTTTGGTTTAGTTCTGTACCCCATTTTTTGATTGGATTGTTTGGTTTTTTGGTGGTCAGCTTCTTGAGTTCTTTATATGTTTTGGATATTAGCCCTCTGTTGGATGCGGGGTTAGTGAAGATGTTTTCCCACTCTGTAGGTTGCTGTTTTTTCTTATTGACTATGTCTTTTGCCTTACAGAAGCCTTTCAGTTTCATGAGGTCCCATTTATCAATTTTTGATCTTAGAGCATGGGCCATTGGAGTTCTGTTTAGGAAATTTCCCCCTGCGCCAATGAGTTCAAGGCTCTTTCCCATTTTCTCTTCTATTAGATTCAGGATATCTAGTTTATGTTGAGATCCTTGATCCACTTGGACTTGAGCTTTGTGCATGGTGACAAATATGGGTCTATTCTCATATTTCCACATACAAACAGCCAGTTAGACCAGCACCATTTATTGAATTCCCTCATGAATATTGAGGCAAAAATACTCAATAAAATTCTTGCAAACACATCAAAACCATGATTCACCACAGTCAAGTAGGCTTCATCCCAGGGATGCAAGGTTGGTTCAATATATGAAAATCCATTAACGTAATCCACCATATAAACAAACTCAAAGAATAAAACTACATGATGCAGAAAAAGCATTTCACAAAATACAACACCCCTTCATGTTAAAAGTATTAGAGAGACCAGGAATTCAAGGCCCTGTCTCTTTTGTTAATGGTTTTTTGTTTTTGTTTTTGTTTTTATGTGCCTGGGTGTTTTGCCTGCATGCATGTTTATGTGTCATATCTTGGAGTTATATACGTACATGTGAACTGCCATGTGGTTGCTGGGAATTGAACTCAGGTCCTCTGGAAGAGCAGTCAGTGCTCTTAATCACTGAGCCATCTTTCCAGTCCCCTTCTACCATGTCTTAATTATAATAATCCTTGGTTTTCAAGAAGAGATTCAGTCTCTAACATTATTAAACATCAATAAAATGTTGCACTGGCAGATGATTTCCCTTCATAAGATACAGGAAGTAATAACTAGGTTTATTTTGTTTGTTTTTATAATTTTATGAAAAATGTGATTTCACAAAGGTTTAAGATGAATTGTGTATGCTTATACGATACCATCAAGAAAGTAGAAGAGAGTCCACTAAGGGACTTGTATTTAAAATATATGTATAGAATCCTTACAACCAGATAATACAAAATCGAATTTAAAAATGGAAAAGGGTATGGATAGATAATAGACAGGTGTCTAACACATAAAAAGATGTGCAATATCATTAGCCATCAGGGGAATTCAAGTCAAAACCAATTCCCATCTTGTAATCAGTTGTTAAAAAAAGAATAAAAACCATTGTTTGAAGGTCGTGATGTAAAATTAGAAAATAATGGGAGTAGAATTTTAAAATAATAATTTTTATAGAAAACAGTCTGACAATTCTCCAAGACATTAAACATGAAATTATCACTAACAATTCTGCTCCTAAATTTCTATCCAGCATAAAATTTGTGCACCCATGTTAGTAATAGCATTGGATGAATGGGTCAGAGATTAATAGACATTTACAAAAGAGTAAAATTAATGGCTGGGGATGTAGCTCAGTTGATAGGGTGTTTACCTAGCAAGCCTGGTGCCCTAGGTTTGCGCTCCACCACTGTTTAAAGCTGGTATGAAGGCACATTACAGTAATCACAACACTTAGGAGATAGAGGCTAGCATTTAAGCTCATCCTCATCTACATAGCAAGTCCAAGGCTGGATTACATGAAGCTCTGTCTTTTAAAAACTATATTAGTCATTAATATCCATTCACCATTTTAGACTAAAGCCCATAGCTTAATTATTCCATAAACATGGTATCAAGAAAAATCAAGCAAATGTTATGTTTTCTGTGATGAAGGAAATCACAATCCAATTAGACCAATACCACTTAAGGGTTTTCCAGCTATTATACCTATAATGAAACCTAAATCAACTAATTAAAATTTATGGGTGGAGGAAATGGCTCTGTTGATTGTCTACCATACAAAGCATGAGGACCTGATTTTGGATCTCCAATACCATGTAAAATCTGTGCTAAGGATTGGGGAGGCAAATCCACAAAGTTCACTAGCCAGCCAGTCTAGCCGGTTGGTGAGATTGGGAATTCTGGTTCAGTAAGAAGATAAGTAACTAACTTATCTCAGAAAGTTAATTAAAGTAAGCTAGTAACACATGTAAATAATTTATAGATGCTTACCTACAATACTATGTCCCTACCTACATTCTGGTTTTTAGTGTAAGAGTTTCTGCTAATAATGTATTAATTATTAGCTCAGAATCATTTCTGTAAATCTCTTAACTAAAAATATAAGTACTGTTATATTTAGAATTATTTTGAACTCAGATTTTTTTCTTTTACAAACAAGCTCTCATGCTATAGCCTACCTTGCCCTGGAACTCACTCTGTACTCTAGTCTGTTCTTGTAGTTGGAAAAATCCTACCTCAGCATCCACATTCTGGGATTTTAAGTCATTAAATTCTATGCCTCGTATATACTTTGATTTTTCAAATATAGAACTCATATTCACTTTTTTTAATAAATTTACTCAGCAAATTTTGTGTTTTTAATATTCTTTGGTGGTTCAACCCAGAGGTTCAACCCAGAGCAAGGCCCTGAGCATTCCAGGGAAGCCCTCTACCAACAACCTGCATATTCAACAGACACCTTTGCCTAAAAGTCTTCTAAGATTATATTTAATTAACATGAACGTGTTTTAGTGAGTTTAATTTTCAATTAATTTAAACAAAGCAATATTTGGTTTGACAACTATAATGATAGTATTAACTCCTGTCAACAAACTATGAATTATAGATGATTATCATAAAGATAAAAGTTGCTTTCAGATATTAAATTAGATTAAGAAAGTCCAGCTGCAGTCATGTGGAAGTTTCAAAAGAGCTTGAATGTTCTTGATCTGCATATCTTTGTTTTCATCCAGTAAACTTTGTCTTTCGCTCCTGCATGCAGGTTTGACTGTGCAGACCGGCAGTTCCATTCCATCCCTGCCACGTGGCAAGCACTTATGGAGAATACATATGATGTAAAAGAACTTATTCCTGAGTTCTTCTATTTCCCAGAGTTTCTAGAAAATCAAAATGGTAAGAAATGGAGGATATAAATTTTCATTCCAACAGGTTCCAATGAAAAATACTGAAAAGCAGTTTTTAGGACATTTTCTGTAATATTGCATACTTTTTTAAGGTTGGTTTTGTGTGTAGATTACTCAGGGACAGGATTTCACTTATACCGGGGAGGGACATACAGAGCCAAGTCTTCTTTCCAGAGAGGTGATTCGGGAAACTAAGAAACGAGTTGAGTTTGAACACACAAGAGAACTTATCTATGAGATACAACACTGTGCTGTACACCGCCATTACAAGGCTCCCAGGTAATCGGACCGAAGCCAGTGAGCCAATCCGTGAGCAAGCGAACAGGTTTTTAGAGTATCATTACAGCATATTGACCAGTTTACTTATGTATTCTTGTCTATAACTGCTTTCCAAAATTAATGATCAACTTGAGTAGTTACAAGAGACCATATAACTTACAATCATAAAAATGTTCTTTTACCTTTTAAAGAAGACTTCTACTCTATTTGGAATGTACAAAAGGCTAACATAGAAAATAATGGCTAAGTTATTCCAGCTTTTGAAAAAATTAGGTTTTTGGAGTAGAGATGCATGATGATAATTACATTTTGAAATGTTCAAATATTTTTTCTATAGTTATTTTGCTTTATTTTTTCTTTCCTTTTCCCTTTCTTCTTTTTTCCCCTTGTGTAATGCTAGCAGTTGAACTCAAAGACTTACACAGTTTGTGAATACTCCACAACCAAACTTCTCCCCAGCCTTGCATTTGTGTTTAAAGCACACTGAATATGCCAGATTGTTAGTCAGTTAGTGTGTCCTTTACTAAAGCCAGTGCGTCTCTGGAAGAGCAGGACTGGTTGGGCTAAATTTGAGTGGAAAACTTAAGATACTCTTTGCTCTGCAATGCATTATATTTATTGGTGCTAATTGCTGCCTTCAGCCCTGTGACTTCATGGTCCCTGTGTATAAAACTGTAATTATCTAATTGCTTGATAAAGGAACTTACGCAGGAGAAGACAAATGTTTTATCTAATAGGAATAAATAGCAATAAAACCAACACAAAACTGCACAATAAGATTTTAGTTTGTTTTTTTTTTAATTCAAGTTTACAGATAATATAGTTACAGGTTATATAGTATTATCATGGCCAATTTCTTTCTGTATTCTCACTCATTACTCCAAATATTTTGGTTTGGTTTTGTAGCTAGCCCTTCTCTTTGTTACAAATAACCGAAGTAGCTTGAAACTACAGCATCTCACCAAGATGAGGATGTTGGTCTATTGTGTCCGTTCTTAAATATAACCCTATCACTTCGCTCTCTAGAACTGTGTCTATACCAACCAGTAAGCTACTCACATGGAATAGGGATGACACTCCGGACACAAATGAGTGTGGAGATGAAGCTAAGGTCCTGCAGTAAATTTGAAGGGAGACAACTGTGCACTACACAAAGATCAACAGCTGCCCGCCACACACTGATCACCCACAACAAAGCCTAGCACCCTGCGTTCCCTGTCACCGGACCTTTAAACTGTACCTAGACATAGGAAATGTTGTGTTTCAAGATAGCACACTAATACTTCAAGACTGGTATTTTAAGACATTGTTTCTTCTCATAATGCATGAACAAGAAAACCTCATACATGAGAAAGTTCTGTCATAATTCCAGTTGTATAATAGCAAGTGTCTTTGTGGAATATAATACATCATTCTTCCATAAAGCAAAACTCTCAGTGAGTGGTGTGTTCAGGGTATAAGTTACACTGCAAAGTTCTAATGAACTGCATTTTAACCATTGTTCATTTTTAGTGTAAGGATAGTTAATATTTTGATCCAATTAAAGTATGGATTATTGTGCCTTCACTGTTCTATTTTCTTTTCACTTGCATGCCTGTGTGCATGTTCACAGACACTTGCATGTGGAGGAGTGTTTTGTGTATATGTGCATGAGTGTGCACACATTCAAATGCACCCATGCATTTATTTGTAGAAACCAGAAGTCACTGTCTTTTTTCCCCTCATTTTTGTTATTGGATTTTTTTTTATTTACATTTCAAGTGTTATCCCCTTTCCCGGTTTCCTGTCCATAAACCCCCATCCCATCCCACCCCCCCAACCCCTTGCTTCTATGAAAGTGTTCCTCCACCCACCCACCCACCTATCCCTTTCCTCCTCCCTGCCCTGACATTCCCCTACACTGGGGCATTGAGCCTTGGCAGAACCAAGGACTTCTCCTCTCATTGGTGCCCAACAAGGTCATCCTCTGGTATATATGCAGCTGGAGCCATGGGTCTGTCCATGTGAACTTTTTGGATGGTGGTTTAGTTCCTGGGAGCTCTGGTTGGTTGGTATTGTTGGTTGGTTGTTCTTACGGAGTTGCAAACCCCTTCAGCTCCTTCATTCTCAGTTTTTATTGGTTAGCTGGGAGCATTCGCCTCTATATTTGTCATGCTCTGGCAGAGCCTCTCAGGAGAAAGCTATATCAGGCTCCTCTCTGCATACATTTCTTGGCATCAGCAATATTGTCTGGATTTGGTGGCTCTATGTAAGCTGGATCCTCAGGTGGAGTTATCTCTGGATGGCCTTTCTTCAGTCTCTGCTCCAAACTTTGTCTCCATATCTCCTCCTACGATATTTTTGTTCCCCTTTCTAAGAAGGATCGAAGCATCTGCACTTTGGTCATCCTCCTTCTTGAGCTTCATGTGGTCTGTGGGTTGTATCTTGGGTAATCCAAGGTTTTAGGCTAATATCCACTTATCAGTGAGTCCATACCATGTGTGTGTATTTGTGTAGTTTTATTTTGTGTTTGGGTTACCTTACTCAGGATGATATTTTTCCAGTTCCATCCATTTGCCTGTGGATTTCATGGTTATTATTTTTTTTTTTTTTGATAGCTGAGTAGTACGTCATTGTGTAGATGTACCACATTTTCTATATCCATTCTTCTGTTGAAGGACAACTGGGTTCTTTCCAGCTTCTGGCTATCATAAATAAGGTTACTATGAACATAATGGAGCATGTGTCCTTGTTATATTTTGTCCTTGTCATCTTTTGGGTATATGCCCAGGAGTGGTATAGCTGGGTCCAATTTTCTGAAGAAACTCCAGACTGATTTCCAGAGTGGTTGTACCAGCTTGCAATCTCACCAAAAATGGAAGTGTGTTCCTCTTTCTCTACATCCTCGCCATCTGTTGTTACCTGAGTTTTTGATCTTGGCCATTCTGACTGATGAGGTGGAATCTCAGGATTGTTTTGATTTGCATTTTCCTGATGACTAAGGATGTTGAACATTTCTTTAGGTGCTTCTCAGCCATTCGAGATTCCTCAGTTGAGAATTCTTTGTTTAGATCTGTACCCCATTTTTTAATAGGGTTATTTGATTCTCTAGAGTCTAACTTTTTGAGTTCTTTGTATATATTGGTTATTAACCCTCTATTGGATGTAGGATTGGTAAAGATTTTTTCCCAATCTGTTGGTTGCTGTTTTGTCCTAATGACAGTGCCCTTTGCCTTACAGAAGCTTTGTAATTTTATGAGGTCCCATTTGTCAATTCTTGATCTTAGAGCACGAGCCATTGGTGTCCTGTTGAGGAAATTTTCCCCCGTGTCCATATGTTCCAGGCTCTTCCCCACTTTTTCTTCTATTAGTTTGAATGTATACAAGCTTATGATGTTTATCACTAGCAAGCAATGGGAAGAAGGGAAAAAAAGTTCTCACAAGTTAATTATATTTGTCAGATTTTAGGAAATACTGGATATCATATACACACAAAAAAGTATGTTATTAACTGTAATGTACATTTTTTAAAAAGAACTACAGGGTTGGGATGTGGCTCAGCTGTGCTGTGCTAGCCTACCATGAGCAAAGCTCTAGTTAGAGCCCTAGTCCTATATAAACCAGACATGCTTGTGAACACTGGGAATCCCAGGACTCGGGAGGTATCAAAGTAAAATATTATCCCTATTATCCTATCCTCCAATTCTGAGGCCAGTCTGAGATAGATAAGACCTTGTCTCAGACAGACAGACAGACAGACAATGCCCAGTGTGATGGCAAAAGCAGGCATCTCTAGGATTCAGCACTTGTCTGGTCTACATGGTGAGCTCCAGGGCCAGCCAGAGCTACATAGTGAGATCTTATCTCAAAGAGCAAACAACACCTCAGTATTCACATAATGAATGAAATGTACATAAGTATTCTTTTACAAAATCCCAAAACATCTAAAATTACACCAACTATACAAAAAGAAAACAAAAAATAAAAATAGTGCTAAGGGATTTCATTGCCTGAAATGACATAATTAACTCTGGATATCAGTATTTACATTTTTCTATTCCCATCCCATCCTTTTGCTTTTCAGTCTTATGATGTCTACCTTTCCTACAATTTCCTCTCATATGAAATGCACCATGAACTGTCAGTCAAGGAAAATCTCAGTCTTTCGCATCAGCCCCCAACCTCTAGACAGCTTGCTGAATCTCTTTGGAACTGATATTTTCTCCATCAAAGTTTCGTTTTAAAATTCCGTTTTATAGTCTGGCATGTGGGACTGTAACTGCGCTGGCACAGCTTGCTTCAAGTTCCTTCAGTCAGTAGGGTTGGCTCCAGGTTTGTTTGCTTTTGTAGTTCTTGTATCATGGTCATTGTCTTGTTCAAAACAGCAAAATGCAGCTTTTGGTCTCTTTTTGCACAACAGAAACCGTCTTAAAGCATGCACATAAAGCGTGCAGGGACCCCCAGTACAGGGGAACGTCAGGGGTTGGTGGTGGTAATGCGGGATGGATGGGGGGGATACATCATTATGGGGGAGGTAGTGGTAAGGGGGGATGAATGGGGGGGATACATCATTATGGGGGAGGGGATAGGAGGCTTATGAACAGGAAACGGGGAAAGGGAATAACATTTGAAGTGTAAATAAAGAAATATATCCAATTAAAAAAAGCTTGATATCAGTACGTTATTGCTGATATTTCCTTTAAAATTACAGCTGCATTTTTCTCTCCTTCTGAATGTGGGTGATGAGTCTTGACTTCATATTCCAGCCTGTACTGAAGATAATTTAAATCAGCATCAGCTTTCTGGAACATGAGTTCCAGCTTATCAGCCTTCGCCTACATATTGAATAGTTGTGTATCTGGCTTTATGTGGAGGTTCTTGATCCACTTGGACTTGAGCTTTGTACAGAGCGATAAAAATGGGTCGATTTTCATTCTTCTATGTGCTGACCGCCAGTTGAACCAGCACCATCTCTTGAAAATGCTTTTTTTTTTTTTTTTTTGGTTCTTTTTTTTTTCGGAGCTGGGGACCGAACCCAGGGCCTTGAGCTTCCTAGGCAAGCGCTCTACCACTGAGCTAAATCCCCAACCCCAAATGCTTTCCTTTTAACATTGGATGGTTTTACCTCCTTTGTCAAAGATCAAGTGACCATAGGTGTGTGGGTTCATTTCTGGATCTTCAATTCTATTCCATTGATCTACCTGCCTGTTTCTGTACCAATACCATGCAGTTTTTATCACTATTGCTCTGTAATACAGCTTTAGGTCAGGGATGGTGATTCCCCCCAGAAGTTCTTTTCCGGTTGAGGACAGTTTTTGCCATCCTGGGTTTTTTTGTTATTCAAATGAATTTGCAAATTGTTCTTTCTAACTCTTTGAAGAATTGAGTTGGAATTTTGATGGGGATTGCATTGAATCTGTAGATAGCTTTTGTCAAAATGGCCATTTTTACTATATTAATCCTGCCAATCCATGAGCATGGGAAATCTTTCCATCTTCTGAGATCTTCAATTTCTTTCTTCAGAGACTTGAAGTTCTTGTCACACAGATCCTTCACTTGCTTGGTTAGAGTTACACCAAGGTATTTTATGTTATTTGGGACTATTGTGAAGGTGTCGTTTCCTTAATTTCTTTCTCAGCCCATTTATCCTTTGAGTAGAGGAATGCTACTGATTTATTTGAGTTAATTTTATGTCCAGCCACTTTGCTGAAGTTGTTTTTCAGGTTTAGGAGTTCTCTGGTGGAATTTTTGGGGTCACTTAAATATATTATCAATCACCTGCCAATAGTGATATTTTGACTTCTTCCTTTCCAATCTGTATCCCTTTGACCTTCTTTTGTTGTGTGATTGCTCTGGCTAGGACTTCGAGAACTATATTGAATAAGTAGGGAGAGAGTGGGCAGCCTTGTCTAGTCCCTGATTTTAGTGGGATTGCTTCAAGTTTCTCTCCATTTAGTTTGATGTTGGCTACTAGTTTGCTATATATATTTTTTACTATGTTTAGGTATGGGCCTTGAATTCCTGATCTTTCCAAGAATTTTAACATGAAGGGGTGTTGAATTTTGTCAGAGGCATTTTCAGCATCTAATAAGATGATCATGTGTTTTTTTTTCTTTGAGTTTGTTTACATAGTGGATTACATTGATGGATGATCATTTTGATGTGTTCTTGGATTCCATTTGTGAGAATTTTATTGAGTATTTTTGCGTCAATATTCATAAGGGAAATTGGCCTGAAGTTCTCTTTCTTTGTTGGGTCTTTGTGTGATTTAGGTATAAGTGTAATTGTGGCTTCAAAGAACGAATTGTGTGTTGTTCCTTCTGTTTCTATTTTGTAGAACAGTTTGGAAAGTGTTTGTATGAGGTCTTCTACGAAGGTCTGATAGAATCATGCACTAAACCCATCTGGTCCTGGGCTTTTTTTTGGTTGGGAGATTTTTAATAACTGCTTCTGTTTCTTTAGGAGTTATGGGACTGTTTAGATGGTTTATCTGAACCTGACTTAACTTTGGATCTTCTAGCTTTCATAGTCTCTGGTGAGAAGTCTAGTGTAATTCTTATAGGTCTGCCTTTAAATGTTACTTGACCTTTTTTCCCTTATTGTTTGTTTTGTGTATTTGATGTTTTGACTATTATGTGAAAGGAGGAATTTCTTTTCTGGTCCAATCTATTGGAGTTCTGTAGGCTTCTTGTATGTTTATGGGCATCTCTTTAGGGAAGTTTTCTTCTATGCTTTTGTTGATAATTACTGGCTCTTTAAGTTGGGAGTCTTCACTCTCTTCTATACCTATTATCCTTAGGTTTTGTCTTCTCATTGTGTCTTGGATTTCCTGGATGTTTTGATTTAGGAGTTTTTTGTGTTTTGTATTTTCTTTGACGGTTG